>NC_092240.1:31442297-31681984 GCF_036320965.1 Panulirus ornatus
TAAATATAATAACCTTGCTCTTACTCACATTTACTTTCAGCTTTCTTCTTTCACACACTTTACCAAACTCAGTCACCAGCTTCTGCAGTTTCGCACCCGAACCATCCACCAGCAGTATATCATCAGATCCATAAATGCTACATACAAATTCATCTATTTTTCTAAGTATATCTCACATACGTTCTTCAGAGCAAACACCTTATCCACATCCTCTATCACTTCTGAAACCACACTGTTCTTCCCCAGTCTGATGCTCTGTATATGCCTTTACCCTCTCAATCAATACACTCCCATATAATTTACCAGGAATACTCAACAAACTTATACCTCTTTAATATGAACACTCACCTTTACCCTCTTTGCCTTTGTACAATGGCACTATGCGTGCATTCCGCCAATCCTCAGGCACTTCACCATGAACCATACATCCATTATACATCCTTGCCAACCAGTCAACAACAGATTCACCCGCTTTTTTAATAAATTCTACTGCAGTACGACCCAAACACGCTGCCTTGCCTGCTTTCATCTTCCGCAAAGCTTTCACTACCTCTTCTCTGTTTACCAAACCATTCTTCCTGACCCTCTCACTTCGCACACCGCCTCCACCAAAACACCCTATATCTGCCTGTCTATCATCAAACACATTCAACAAACCTTCAAAATACTCCCTCCATCTTCTCACTTCACCACTACTTATATATATATATATATATATATATATATATATATATATATATATATATATATATATATATATATATCCCTATGAGTCCACGGGGACAATGAAGCAGGATAAGTTCCCGTGGACTCATAGGAAAATCTTGATCACGCGCAAAATTGTGATCCTTTCCAATATTCTTTTCTTTCTTTCATACTATTCGCCAATTCCCGTGTTAGCAAGGTAGCATTAAGAACAGAGGACTGGACCTTTGAGGGAATATCCTCACTTGGCCCCCTTCTCTGTTCCTTCTTTTGGAAAATTAAAAAAAATAACTGAGAGGGGAGGATTTCCAGGTAGCACGAGGGAAAGACAACAAAGGCCACATTCGTTCATACTCAGTCTCTAGCTGTCATGTATAATGCATCGAAACCACAGCTCCCTTTCCACATCCAGGCCCCACAAAACTTTCCATGGTTTACCCCCGATGCTCCACATGCCCTGGTTCAATCCATTGACAGCACGTCGACCCCGGTATACCACATCGTTCCAATTCACTCTATTCCTTGCACGCCTTTCACCCTCCTGCATGTTCAGGCTCCGATCACTCAAAATCTTTTTCACTCCATCTTTCCACCTCCAATTTGGTCTCCCACTTCTCCTCGTTCCCTCCACCTCTGAAACATATAACCTTTTTGTCAATCTTTCCTCACTCATTCTCTTCATGTGACCAAACCATTTCAAAACACCCTCTTCTGCTCTCTCAACCACACTCTTTTTATCTCCACACATCTCTCTTACCTTATTATTACTTACTCGATCAAACCACCTCACACCACATATTGTCCTCAAGCATCTCATTTCCAACACATCCACCTTCCTCCGCATAACTCTATCTATAGCCCACGCCTCGCAATCATATAACATTGTTGGAACCGCTATACCTTCAAACATACCCATTTTTGCTTTCCGAGATAATGTTCTCGCCTTCCACACAGTTTTCAACGCTCCCAGAACTATCGACCCCTCCCCACCGTGTGACTGACTTCCGCTTCCATGGTTCCATCCGATGCCAAATCCACTCCCAGGTATCTAAAACACTTTACTTCCTCCAGTTTTTCTCCATTCAAACTTACCTCCCAATTGACTTGACCCTCAACCCTACTGTACCTAATAACCTTGCTCTTATTCACATTTACTCTCAGCTTTCTTCTTTCACACACTTTACGAAACTCAGTCAACAGCTTCTGCAGTTTCTCACCCGACTCAGCCACCAGCGCTGTATCATCAGCGAACAACAACTGACTCACTTCCCAAGATTTCTCATCCGCAGCAGACTGCATACTTGTCCCTCTCTCAAAAACTCTTGCATTCACCTCCCTAACAACCCCATTCATAAACAAATCAAACAACCATGGAGACATCACGCACCCCTGCCTCAAACCGACATTCAGAGAACCAATCACTTTCCTCTCTTCCTACTCTTACGCATGACTTACATACTCGATGAAAACTTTTCACTGCTTCAAGCAACTTGCATCCCAAACCATTTATTCTTAATACCCTTCACAGAGCATCTCTATCAACTCTATCATATGCCTGCTCCAGATCCATAAATGCTACATACAAATCCATTTGCTTTTCTAAGTATTTCTCACATACATTCTTCAAAGCAAGCACCTGATCCACACATCCTCTACCACTTCTGAAACTACAATGCTCTTCCCTAATCTGATGCTCTGTACATGCTTTCACCCTCTCAATCAATACCCTACCATATAATTTCCCAGTATTACTCAACAAACCTATACCTTTGTAATTTGAACACTCACCTTTATCCCCTTTGCCTTTGTACAATGGCACGATGCATGCATTCCGCCAATCCTCAGGCACCTCACCATGAGTTATACATACATTAGATATCCTTACCAACCAGTCAACAACAGTGTCACCCCCCCCCCCCCTTTTTTTTTAATAGATTCCACTGCAATACCATCCAAACCCGCCGCCTTGCCGGCTTTCATCTTCCGCAAAGTCTTTACTACCTCTTCTCTGTTTACCACATCATTTTCCCTAACCCTCTCACTTTCCACACCACCTCGACCAAAACACCCTATATCTACCACTCTATTATTTAACACATTCAACAAACCTACAAAATACTCACTCCATCTCCTTCTCACATCACCACTACTTTTTATTACTTCCCCATTAGCCCCCTTCACAGATGTTCCCATTTGTTCTCTCGTCTTACGCACTTTATTACCTCCTTCCAAAACATCTTTTTACTCTCCCTAAAATTTAATGACACTCTCACCTCAACTCTCATTTGCCCTCTTTTTCGCCTCTTGCACCTTTCTTTTGACCTCCTGCCTCTTTCTTTTATACATCTCCCAATCATTTGCAGTATTTCCCTGCAAAAATCGTCCAAACACCTCTGTCTTCTCTTTCACTAATAATCTTACTTCTTCATCCCACCACTCACTACCATTTCTAATCTGCCCACCTCCCACGCTTCTCGTGCCACAAGCATCTTTTGCGCAAGCCATCATTGGTTCTCTAAAACATCCCATTCTTCTCCCACTCCCCTTATATATTTTTCTTTTTTTTTTTTTTTTGCTTTGTCGCTGTCTCCCGCGTTTGCGAGGTAGCGCAAGGAAACAGACGAAAGAAATGGCCCAACCCCCCCCCCCCATACACATGTATATACATACGTCCACACACGCAAATATACATACCTACACAGCTTTCCATGGTTTACCCCAGACGCTTCACATGCCTTGATTCAATCCACTGACAGCACGTCAACCCCGGTATACCACATCGCTCCAATTCACTCTATTCCTTGCCCTCCTTTCACCCTCCTGCATGTTCAGGCCCCCAATCACACAAAATCTTTTTCACTCCATCTTTCCACCTCCAATTTGGTCTCTCTCTTCTCCTCGTTCCCTCCACCTCCGACACATATATCCTCTTGGTCAATCTTTCCTCACTCATTCTCTTCATGTGCCCAAACCATTTCAAAACACCCTCTTCTGCTCTCTCAACCACGCTCTTTTTATTTCCACACATCTCTCTTACCCTTACGTTACTTACTCGATCAAACCACCTCACACCACACATTGTCCTCAAACGTCTCATTTCCAGCACATCCATCCTCCTGCGCACAACTCTATCCATAGCCCACGCCTCGCAACTATACAACATTGTTGGAACCACTATTCCTTCAAACATACCCATTTTTGCTTTCCGAGATAATGTTCTCGACTTCCACACATTCTTCAAGGCTCCCAGAATTTTCGCCCCCTCCCCCACCCTATGATCCACTTCCGCTTCCATGGTTCCATCCGCTGCCAGATCCACTCCCAGATATCTAAAACACTTCACTTCCTCCAGTTTTTCTCCATTCAAACTCACCTCCCAATTGACTTGACCCTCAACCCTACTGTACCTAATAACCTTGCTCTTATTCATATTTACTCTTAACTTTCTTCTTCCACACACTTTACCAAACTCAGTCACCAGCTTCGGCAGTTTCTCACATGAATCAGCCACCAGCGCTGTATCATCAGCGAACAACAACTGACTCACTTCCCAAGCTCTCTCATCCCCAACAGACTTCATACTTGCCCCTCTTTCCAAAACTCTTGCATTTACCTCCCTAACAACCCCATCCATAAACAAATTAAACAACCATGGAGACATCACACACCCCTGCCGCAAACCTACATTCACTGAGAACCAATCACTTTCCTCTCTTCCTACACGTACACATGCCTTACATCCTCGATAAAAACTTTCACTGCTTCTAACAACTTGCCTCTCACACCATATATTCTTAATACCTTCCACAGAGCATCTCTATCAACTCTATCATATGCCTTCTCCAGATCCATAAATGCTACATACAAATCCATTTGCTTTTCTAAGTATTTCTCACATACATTCTTCAAAGCAAACACCTGATCCACACATCCTCTACCACTTCTGAAACCACACTGCTCTTCCCCAATCTGATGCTCTGTACATGCCTTCACCCTCTCAATCAATACCCTCAATACTCAACAAACTTATACCTCTTATATATATATATATATATATATATATATATATATATATATATATATATATATATATATATATATATATATATATATATATATATTAAGAATATATGGTGTGGGAGGCAAGTTGTTAGTAGCAGTGAAAACTTTTTATCGAGGATGTAAGGCATGTGTACGTGTAGGAAGAGAGGAAAGTGATTGGTTCTCAGCGAATGTAGGTTTGCGGCAGGGGTGTGTGATGTCTCCATGGTTGTTTAATTTGTTTATGGATGGGGTTGTTAGGGAGGTGAATGCAAGAGTTTTGGAAAGAGGAGCAAGTGTGCAGTCTGTTGTGGATGAGAGAGCTTGGGAAGTGAGTCAGTTGTTGTTCGCTGATGATACAGAGCTGGTGGCTGATTCATGTAAGAAACTGCAGAAGCTGGTGACTGAGTTTGGTTAAGTGTGTGAAAGAAGAAAGTTACGAGTAAATGTGAATAAGAGCAAGGTTATTAGGTACAGTAGGGTTGAGGGTCAAGTCAATTGGGAGGTAAGTTTGAATGGAGAAAAGCTGGAGGAAGTGAAGTGTTTTAGATATCTGGGAGTGGATCTGGCAGCGGATGGAACCATGGAAGCGGAAGTGAATCATAGGGTGGGGGAGGGGGCGAAAATTCTGGGAGCCTTGAAGAATGTTTGGAAGTCGAGAACATTATCTCAGAAAGCAAAAATGTGTATGTTTGAAGGAATAGTGGTTCCAACAATGTTGTATAGTTGCGAGGCGTGGGCTATGGATAGAGTTGTGCGCAGGAGGGTGGATGTGCTGGAAATGAGATGTTTTAGGACAATATGTGGTGTGAGGTGGTTTGATCGAGTAAGTAATGTAAGGGTAAGAGAGATGTGTGGAAATAAAAAGAGTGTGGTTGAGAGAGTAGAAGAGTGTGTTTTGAAATGGTTTGGTCACATGGAGAGAATGAGTGGAGAAAGATTGACCAAGAGGATATATGTGTCAGAGGTGGAGGGAACGAGGAGAAGTGGGAGACCAAATTGGAGGTGGAAAGATGGAGTGAAAAAGATTTTGAGTGATCGGGGCGTGAACATGCAGGAGGGTGAAAGGTGTGCAAGGAATAGAGTGAATTGGAACGATGTGGTATACCGGGGTCGACGTGCTGTCAATGGATTGAACCATTCATGTGAAGCATCTGGTGTAAACCATGTAAAGTGTGTGGGGCCTGGATGTGGAAAGGGAGCTGTGGTTTCGGTGCATTATTACATGACAGCTAGAGACTGAGTGTGAACGAATGGGGCCTTTGGTGTTTTTCCTAGCGTTACCTCGCACACATGACGGGGGAGGGGGTTGTTATTCCATGTGTGGCGGGGTGGCGATGGGAACAAATAAAGGCAGACAGTATGAATTATGTACATGTGTATATAGGTATATGTCTGTGTGTGTATATATATGTGTACATTGAGATGTATAGGTATGTATATTGTGCGTGTGTGGACATGTATGTATATACATGTGTATGTGGGCGGGTTGGGCCACTCTTTCGTCTGTTTTCTTGCACTACCTCGCTAACGCGGGAGACAGCGACAAAGCAAAATAATAATAATGATAATAATAATAATAGTATATATATATATATATATATATATATATATATATATATATATATATATATATATACATATATATATATATATATATATATATATATATATATATATATATATATGGGAGCGGGGGCTGGAAATCCTCCGATCTCATTATCTTTTTTTAATTTTCCAAAAGAAGGAACAGAGAAGGGGGCCAGGTGAGGATATTCCCTCAAAGGCCCAGTTCTCTGTTCTTAACGCTACCTCGCTAACGCGGGAAATGGCGAATAGTTTGAAAGAAAAAAAAAAAAGAAATATATATATATATATATATATATATATATATATATATATATATATATATATATATATATATATATACTTTTTAATACTATACCGCTGTTGTTTATACGTTTATTTCTGGCGTTTTTCTCAAAGTATACCTGAATTTAGAAGATATTTGTCTTAACGACTTTTGAAGGTATTTATAGTTTTAGCATTCACTACATTTGATGATAATTCATTCCAGTGCTCAACACACCTATAGGAAAAGAAGCTTTTTCCCCACGTCTGTACTGCATATTTTAGCTTTGAGTTATATTTCATTTGCCCTAGCAACCGTACTCTCTTGTATTTCGTGAAGAAGCTTGTGATTTACTTTATCCAAGTTAGTCAAAATTTTGAACACGGATTAAATCGCCGCGAAGTCAACGGTTTTTGAAGAAGAGATCCATTCGTTTTAGCCTTTCTTCGTGTGTTAGATTTCTATAGGATGGGATCAATTTTGTAGCACGTCTTTTTTTTTACTTGCTCTAATTTCCCTCGTCTTTTTTAAAGTTTTGGGACCAAAATTGTACCGCATATTCAAGGTGTAGTCTTCCTAAAGAATCATAAAGTGTGAGAATTGTTACTGGTGTCTTATAATCTATCCGGCTATGAAACCTAACGTTTGGTTGCCTTTTTTACTTGCTGCTTGACACTGTTTAGTGTAATTCAAAATTGTTGCTTGGGACAACTCCAAGGTCTTTTTCTTCATTTACTTTAGTTAGAGTTTCCGAATATTTCGTAGTCGTAACGTAAATTCTTGTCTTTAAAGTGCATAACTCTTCACTTGTCTGCTTTAAATTTCGTTTGCCATCTGTCTGACCACTCAACCAGTAAGTTCAGACCTCCTTGAATCATTTCGCATTCCCGCCTGTTTACAGCTCTATTTCCTAGCTTAGTATCGTCAGCAAATTTGGAGATCTTAGATATGGGACCGAGTTCTGGGTCATTAATGTATATTGTGAAAAGAGTTTGGACTTGGACCGACCCCTGTGACACACCACTCGTTAAGTCTAGCGAATATGAGGCTTATCCGTTTAATACTACGCGCTGCTTTCTTCCGGTAAGCCAGTCTCTGATCCATGCACAGAGTTCTTCACCGATTCTGTGTTCCTTGCGTTTATGTAAAAGTCTCTTGTAAGGTACTTTATCGAAAGCCTTTTGGAAATCTTAATATACAACTCCAGACGGTAAATTTTCGTCCCATTTCTGAAAAATATCATTAGAAAGATTCCAGCAAATTCGTTGGGTAGGATCTTCTATTGCGGAAACCTTGCTGGTTATCCGATATAATTGTGTGCACGAGAAACGTGACAATTTTATTTCGTATTATTTTCTTCATTATTTGACCTAACACTGACGTAAAGCTAATTGGGCGGAAGTTCAAGGCACACTTTTTATCCTATGAGTCCACGGGGAAAATGAAACACGATAAGTTCCTAAGTTCACTTTCGTACTTTCGTGTAATAATCACATCATCAGGCGAGACACAAGAGATAAATATAACAGTCAGTTGATATACAACGATGAGACGTAGCTAGGACGCCTTTTGGTAAACATGCAATTGTCATAACACGAGCTTGTCATAAACTTATCATGTGGACAAGAAGTGAACTGTTTACAAATTCTATCAACATTAAAGTTAGCCAATTTGTATAGACCATCACTAATATTAAGATCATAATTCTTTGAGTATCTAATAATAGAAGATTCAATGATATTTCTCCTGGTACTGGAGTTAAGAGTTAATAACTGAGGTGGCATTACTCCAGTCAATACAATGATCATAGTTTTTAACGTGATTAAACAAGGCATTTGATTTCTGTCCCGTTCTTATAATATATTTATGTTGCTTAAGTCTAACAGAAAGATCCTTACCAGTCTCCCCAACATATAACTTATCACAATTTCTTCATGGCACTTTATAGATGCACCCAGAATTTTCTGGTGAGTTCCTGATTATGATATTCTTTATAGTATTATTGTTGCTGAAGGCAACATTTACATTAAAGGATTTAAGCAGCATGGGAAGTGAAATGAAATTATTATTAAAAAGGAGAACTAAAAGATTCTTGGTGTCAATGGGAGGTTTGGACTCAACTCTATAAAATTATTTTGCTAACTTAAGGGATTTTTCAATGAAAGATCTAGGGTACTTTAACTTAGATCCAATAGAATATATCTTCTCAAACTCATCATCAATATACTCTGGACTGCAAATACGTAATGCCCTAAGGAACATAGATTGAAATGATGATAATTTAACTCTGTCATGTTGAGATGAGTAATAATGGATATATTATAAGCATACATTGGTGGGTTTTCTGTATATGCTAGACTTAGACTTGTATCCTTGCCTATGGATCGTGCAATCTAAAAATGATATCATCCCATTATTTTCATTTTCTACAGGAAATTTGATGGAAGGTACTAAATTGTTAAGTAAGGGGAGAAATGTTTGTAAACTTTCATTTGTTGGCCAAACACAAAGAACATCATCTTCATACCTAAACCAAATTGCATTAGAAGGTAAGACATCCTTTAGTAATTTTGTTCCAAAAATTCCGTACAAAGATTACTTAGTACTGGTGAAAGAGGGTTACCCATTGCCAAACCAAATTTTTGAGCATGACAAAAATTGAAATACACAGTCTTTTATACACAATTTAATCAGTTAATGAAAACAGACTTTGAAATATGTAAATGAATATCATCCAAAACAGCAAATAAATATTCTAAAAGGTCATCAACTGGAACTTTTGTGAAATCAAAATTAGCATTGATATTGTTGAGCTTGTTAACTAAATCTACATTGTTCATGATATTAGAATTTGATATCTTACCCACTAAAGGGCTTAATAAAGAAACTAACCATGTTGACAATTTATATGTGATGGAGCCTACTGAACTCAGTATGGGTCTTGCTGGAAAATTTTGTCCCTATCATTGCCATATATGTATGGACTTACCAAAACACATAAACAAAATTTCCCAGCAAGACCTATATATATTCTATTTTTTTATTATACTTTGTCGCTGTCTCCCGCATTAGCAAGGTAGCGCAAGGAAACAGATGCAAGAATGGCCCAACCCACCCACATACACATGTGTATACATACACGTCCACACACGCACATATACATACCTATACATGTGTTGGTTCTTTACTTTGTTCTTACGTCTCTAGGTGTACGACGATCTTGAAATCAGCTTCCTTATAGTGATCTGAGGTGGATGTTAGTAGGGCTGGTTTGAAAAATTGACAAGAGGAAGTTGGGAAATTTTATATCAACGTATACATACATATACATACACACCTTATACATATATACATATGTACATAATTCATACTTGCTGCATTTATTTATTCCCCTCGCCACCTCGCCTCACATGAAATGACAACCCCCTCCCCCGAATGCGCGCGAGGTAGCTCTTCGAAGAGACAACAAAGGCCTCATTCGTTCACACTCAGTCTCTACCCCTCAAGTGTAATGCACCGAAACCACAACTCCCTTTCCACATCCAGGCCCCACAAAACTCTCTATGATTTACCCCAGATGCTTTACATGCCCTGGTTCAATCCATTGACAGCACGTCGACCCCGGTATAACACATCGTTCCAATTCACTCTATTCCTTGCACACCTCTCACCCTCCTGCATGTTCAGGCCCTGATCACACAAAATCTTTTTCACTCCATCTTTCCACCTCCAATTTGGTCTCCCACTTCTCCTCGTTCCCTCCACCTCTGACACATATATCCTATTTACCAATCTTTCCTCACTCGTTCTCTCCATTTGACCAAACCATTTCAATACACCCTCATCTGTTCTCTTAACCACACTCTTTTTATTACCACACATCTCTCTTACCCTTTTATTACTTAATCGATCAAATTACCTCACACCATATATTGTCCTCAAGCATCTCATTTCCAACACATCCACCCTTCTCCGCGTAACTATGTCTATATCCCACGCCTCACAGCCATATAACATTGTTGGAACACTATTCCTTCAAACATACCCATTTTTGCTTTCCGAGATAATGATCTCGCCTTACACACATTTTTCAACGCTCCCACTTCTCCTCGTTCCCTCCACCTCTGACACATATATCCTATTTACCAATCTTTCCTCACTCGTTCTCTCCATTTGACCAAACCATTTCAATACACCCTCATCTGTTCTCTTAACCACACTCTTTTTATTACCACACATCTCTCTTACCCTTTTATTACTTAATCGATCAAATTACCTCACACCATATATTGTCCTCAAGCATCTCATTTCCAACACATCCACCCTTCTCCGCGTAACTATGTCTATATCCCACGCCTCACAGCCATATAACATTGTTGGAACACTATTCCTTCAAACATACCCATTTTTGCTTTCCGAGATAATGATCTCGCCTTACACACATTTTTCAACGCTCCCACTTCTCCTCGTTCCCTCCACCTCTGACACATATATCCTATTTACCAATCTTTCCTCACTCGTTCTCTCCATTTGACCAAACCATTTCAATACACCCTCATCTGTTCTCTTAACCACACTCTTTTTATTACCACACATCTCTCTTACCCTTTTATTACTTAATCGATCAAATTACCTCACACCATATATTGTCCTCAAGCATCTCATTTCCAACACATCCACCCTTCTCCGCGTAACTATGTCTATATCCCACGCCTCACAGCCATATAACATTGTTGGAACACTATTCCTTCAAACATACCCATTTTTGCTTTCCGAGATAATGATCTCGCCTTACACACATTTTTCAACGCTCCCAGAACTTTTGCCCCCCCCCCCCCCACTCCCCCACCCTTTGACTCACTTCCGCTTCCATGGTTCCATCCGCTGCCAAGTCCACTCCCAGATATCTAAAAAACTTCACTTCCTCCAGTTTTTCTCCATTCACACTTACCTCCCAGTTGACTTGTCCCTCAACCCTACTGTACCTAATAACCTTGCTCTTGATTGACATTTACTATCAGCTTTCTTCTTTCACATACTTTACCAAACTCAGTCACCAGCATCTGATGTTTCTCACCCGAATCAGCCACCAGCGCTGTATCATCAGCGTACAACAATTGACTCACTTACCAAACCCTCGCATCCACAACAGACTGTATACTTGCTTTGTCGCTGTCTCCCGCGTTAGCGAGGTAGCGCAAGCAAACAGACGAAAGAATTGCCCAACCCACCCACATACACATGTATATACATACACGTCCACAGACGCAAATATACATACCTATACATCTCAATACATATATATATATATATATATATATATATATATATATATATATATATATATATATACACATACAAACATATACATATATACACATGTACATAATTCATACTGTCTGCCTTTATTCATTTCCATCGCCACCTCGCCAAACATGGAGTAACAACCCCCTCCCCCCCCTCATGTGTGCGAGGTAGCGCTAGGAAAAGACAATAAAGGCACCATTCGTTCACACTCAGTCTCTAGCTGTCAAGTAATAATACACCGAAACCACAGCTCCCTTTCCGCATCCAGGCCCCACACAACCTTCCATGGTTTACCCCAGACGCTTCACATGCCCTGGTTCAATCCATTGACAGCACGTCGACCCTGGTATACCACATCGTTCCAATTCACTCTATTCCTTGCATGCCTTTCACCCTCCTGCATGTTCAGGCCCCGATCACTCAAAATCTTTTTCACTCCACCTTTCCACCTCTAATTTGGTCTACCACTTCTCCTCGTTCTCTCCACCTCTGACACATATATCCTCTGGTCAATCTTTCCTCACTCATTCTCTCCATGTGACCAAACCATTTCAAAACACACTCTTCTGCTCTCTCAACCACACCCTTTTTATTTCCACCCATCTCTCTTACCCTTATATTGCTTACTGGATCAAACCACCTCACACCACATATTGTCCTCAAACATCTCATTTCTAGCACATTCACCCTCCTGCGCACAACTCTATCCATAGCCCACGCCTCGCAACCATACAACATTGTTGGAACCATTATTCCTTCAAATATACCCATTTTTGCTTTCCGAGATAATGTTCTCGACTTCCAAACATTCTTCAAGGCTCCCAGAAGTTTCGCCCCCTCCCCCACCCTATGATTCACTTCCGCTTCCATGGTTCCATCCGCTGCCAGATCCACTCCCAGATATCTAAAACACCCTACTTCCTCCAGTTTTTCTCCATTCAAACTTACCTCCCAGTTGACTTAACCCTCAACCCTACTGTACCTAATAACCTTGCTCTTATTCACATTTCCTCTTAACTTTCTTCTTTTACACACTTTACCAAACTCAGTCACCAGCTTCTGCAGTTTCTCATATGAATCAGCCACCAGCGTTGTATCATCAGCGAACAACAACTGACTCACTTCCCAAACTCTCTCATCCAGAACAGACTGCATACTTGCCCCTCTTTCCAAAACTCTTGCATTCACCTCCCTAACAACCCCATCCATAAACAAATTAAACAACCATGGAGACATCACACACCCCTGCCGCAAACCTACATTCACTGAGAACCAATCACTTCCCTCTCTTCCTACACGTACACATGCCCTACATCCTCGATAAAAACTTTTCACTCCCTCTAAGAACTTGCTTCCCACACCATATATTCTTAATACCTTTCACAGAGCATCTCTATCAACTCTATCATATGCCTTCTCATGATCCATAAATGGTACATACAAATCCATTTGCTTTTCTAGGTATTTCTCACATACATTATTCAAATCAAACACCTGATCCACAAATCCTCTACCACTTCTGAAACCACACTGCTCTTCCCCAATCTGATGCTCTGTACATGCCTCCACCCTCTCAATCAATAACTTCCCATATAATTTCCCAGGGATACTTAACAAACTTATACCTCTGTAATTTGAGCACTCACTCTTATCCCCTTTGCCTTTGTACAATGGCACTATGCACGCATTTCACCAATCCTCAGGCACCTCACCATGAATCATACATACATTAAATAACCTTACCAACCAGTCAACAATACAGTCACCCCCTTTCTTAATAAATTCCACTGCAATACCATCCAAACCCGCTGCCTTGCAGGCTCTCATCTTCCGCAAAGCTTTTACTACCTCTTCTCTGTTTACCAAATCATTTTCCCTAACCGTCTCACTTTGCACACCACCTCGACCAGAACACCCTATATCTGCTACTCTATCATCAAACACATTCAACAAACCCTCAAAATACTCACTCCATCTCCTTCTCACATCACCACTACTTGTTATCACCTCCCCATTAGCCCCCTTCACTGAAGTTTCCATTTGCTCCCTTGTCTTACGCACTTTATTTACCTCCTTCCAAAACATCTTTTTATTCTCCCTAAAATTTAATGACACTCTCTCACCCCAACTCTCATTTGCCCTCTTTTTCACCTCTTGCACCTTTCTCTTGACCTCCTGCCTCTTTCTTTTATACATCTCCCACTCGTTTGCATTCTTTTCCTGCAAAAATCGTCCAAATGCCTCTCTCTTCTCTTTCACTAATAATCTTAATTCTTCATCCCACCACTCACTACCTTTTCTAATCAACCCACCTCCCACGCTTCTCATGCCACAAGCATCTTTTGCGCAAGCCATCACTGCTTCCCTAAATACATCCCATTCCTCCCCCACTCCCCTTACCTCCTCTGTTCTCACCTTTTTCCATTCTGTACTCAGTCTCTCCTGGTACTTCCTCACACAACTCTCCTTCCCAAGCTCACTTACTCTCACCACTCTTTTCACCCCAACATACTCTCTTCTTTTCTGAAAACCCTCACAAATCTTCACCTTCGTCTCCACAAGATAATGATCAGACATTCCTCCAGTTGCACCTCTCAGCACATTAACATCCAAATGTCTCTCTTTCGCGCGCCTATCAATTAACACGTAATCCTATAACGCTCTCTGGCCATCTCTCCTACTTACATAAGTATACTTATGTATATCTCGCTTTTTTAACCAGGTATGCCCAATCACCAGTCCTTTTTCAGCACATAAATCTACAAGCTCTTCACCATTTCCATTTACAACACTGAACACCCCATGTATACCAATTATTCCCTCAACTGCCACATTACTCATCTTTGCATTCAAATCACCCATCACTATAACCCGGTCTCGTGCATCAAAATCACTACACACTCATTCAGCTGCTCACAAAACACTTGCCTCTCATGATTTTTCTTCTCATGCCAGGTGTATATGCACCAATAATCACCTATCTCTCTTTCCATCAACTTTCAGTTTCACCCATATCAATCTAGAGTTTACTTTCTTACACTCTATCACATACTCCCACCACTCCTGTTTCAGGAGTAGTGCTACTCCTTCCCTTGCTCTTGTCCTCTCATTAACCCCTGACTTTACTCCCAAGATATTCCCAAACCACTCTTCCCCTTTACCCTTGAGCTTCGTTTCACTCAGAGCCAAAACATCCAGGTTCCTTTCCTCAAACATACTACCTATCTCTCCTTTTTTCTCATCTTGGTTACATCCACACACATTTAGACACCCTAATCTGAGACTTAGAAGAGGATGACCACTCCCCGCGTGACTCCTTCTTATGTTTCCCCTTTTAGAAAGTTAAAATACAAGCAGGGGAGAGTTTCTAGCCCCCCGGTCCCGTCCCCTTTAGTCGCCTTCTACGACACGTGAGGAATGCGTGGGAAGTATTCTTGTAGAGGATGTGTGGATCAGGTGTTTACGTTGAAGAATGTATGTAAGAAATAGTTCGAAAAGCAAATGGATTTGTATGTAGCATTTATGGATCTGGAGAAGGCATATGATAGAGTTGATAGAGATGCTCTGTGGAAGGTATTAAGAATATATGGTGTGGGAGGCAAGTTGTTAGAAGCAATGGAAAGTTTTTATCAAGGATGTAAGGCAAGGGTACGTGTAGGAAGAGATGAAAGTGATTGGTTCTCAGTGAATGTAGGTTTGCGGCAGGGGTGTGTGATGTCTCCATGGTTGTTTGATTTGTTTATGGATGGGGCTGTTAGGGAGGTGAATGCAAGAGTTTTGGAAAGAGGTGCAAGTATGCAGTCTGTTGTGGATGAGAGAGCTTGGGAAGTGAGTCAGTTGTTGTTCGCTGATGATACAGCGCTGGTGGCTGATTCATGTGAGAAACTGCAGAAGCTGGTGACTGAGTTTGGTTAAGTGTGTGAAAGAAGAAAGTTAAGAGTAAATGTGAATAAGAGCAAGGTTATTAGGTACAGTAGGGTTGAGGGTCAAGTCAATTGGGAGGTAAGTTTGAATGGAGAAAAACTGGAGGAAGTGAAGTGTTTTAGATATATGGGAGTGGATTGGCAGTGGATGGAACCATGGAAGCGGAAGTGAATCATAGGGTGGGAGACGGGGCGAAAATTCTGAGAGCCTTGAAGAATGTGTGGAAGTCGAGAACATTATCTCGGAGAGAAAATATGGGTATGTTTGAAGGAATAGTGGTTCCAACAATGTTGTATGGCTGCGAGGTGTGGGCTATGGATAGAGTTGTGCGCAGGAGGGTGGATGTGCTGGAAATGAGATGTTTGAGGACAATATGTGGTGTGAGGTGGTTTGATCGAGTATGTAACGTAAGGGTAAGAGAGATGTGTGGTAATAAAAAGAGTGTGGTTGAGAGAGCAGAAGAGGTGTTTTCAAATGGTTTCGTCACATGGAGAGAATGAGTGAGGAAAGATTGACCAAGAGGATATATGTATCAGAGGTGGAGGGAACGAGGAGAAGTGGGAGACCAAACTGGAGGTGGAAAGATGGAGTGAAAAAGATTTTGAGTGATCGTGGCCTGAACATGGAGGAGGGTGAAACTTACACCTCTGTAATTTCAGCACTCACTCTTATCCCCTTTGCCTTTATACAATGGCACTATGCAAGCATTTCGCCAATCCTCAGGCACCTACCCATGAATCATACATACATTAAATAACCTTACCAACCAGTCAACAATACAGTCACCCCCTTTTGTAATAAATTCCACTGCAATACCATCCAAACCTGCTGTCTTGCCGGCTTTCATCATCCGCAAAGCTTTTACTACCTCTCCTCTGTTTACCAAATCATTTTCCCTAACCCTCTCACTTTACACACCACCTCGACCAAAACACGCTATATCTGCCACTCTATGATCAAACACATTCAACAAACCTTCAAAGTACTCACTCCATCTCCTTCTCACATCACCACTACTTGTTATCACCTCCCCATTAGCCCCCTTCACTGAAGTTCCCATTTGCTCCCTTGTCTTACGCACTTTATTTACCTCCTTCCAAAACATCTTTTTATTCTCCCTAAAATTTAATGATACTCTCTCACACCAACTCTCATTTGCCCTCTTTTTCACCTCTTGCATCTTTCTCTTAACCTCCTGCCTCTTTCTTTTATACCTCTCCCTCTCATTTGCATTTTTTCCCTGCAAAAATCGTCCAAATGCCTCTCTCTTCACTTACACTAATAATCTTACTTCTTCATCACACCGCTCACTACACTTTCTAATCAACCCACCTCCCACGCTTCTCATGCCACAAGCATCTTTTACGCAAGCCATCACTGCCTCCCTAAATACATCCCATTCCTCCCCCACTCCCCTTACCTCCATTGTTCTCACCTTTTTCCACTCTGCACTCAGTCTCTCCTGGTACTTCCTCACACAAGTCTCCTTCCCATATATATATATATATATATATATATATATATATATATATATATATATATATATATATATATATATATATATATATATATATATATCCCTGGGGATAGGGGAGAAAGAATACTTCCCACGTATTCCCTGCGTGTCGTAGAAGGCGAATAAAAGGAGAGGGAGCGGGTGGCTGGAAATCCTCCCCTCTCCCTTTTTTTTTTTTTTTTTTTCAAAAGAAGGAACAGAAAAGGGGGCCAGTTGAGGATATTTCCTCTAAGGCCCAGTCCTCTGTTCTTAACGCTACCTCGCTAATGCGGGAAATGGCGAATAGTATGAAAAAAAAGAAAGATATATATATATATATATATATATATATATATATATATATATATATATATATATATATATATATATATATATCAGAGTGGGGTGCCTAAATGTGTGTGGATGTAACCAAGATGTGAAAAAAGGAGAGATAGGTAGTATGTTTGAGGAAAGGAACCTGGATGTTTTGGCTCTGAGTGAAACGAAGCTCAAGGGTAAAGGGGAAGAGTGGTTTGGGAATGTCTTGGGAGTAAAGTCAGGGGTTAGTGAGAGGACAAGAGCAAGGGAAGGAGTAGCAATACTCCTGAAACAGGAGTTGTGGGAGTATGTGATAGAATGTAAGAAAGTAAATTCTCGATTAATATGGGTAAAACTGAAAGTTGATGGAGAGAGGTGGGTGATTATTGGTGCATATGCACCCGGGCATGAGAAGAAAGATCATGAGAGGCAAGTGTTTTGGGAGCACCTGAATGAGTGTGTTAGTGGTTTTGATGCACGAGACCGGGTTATAGTGATGGGTGATTTGAATGCAAAGGTGAGTAATGTGGCAGTTGAGGGAATAATTGGTATACATGGGGTGTTCAGTGTTGTAAATGGAAATGGTGAAGAGCTTGTAGATTTATGTGCTGAAAAAGGACTGATGATTGGGAATACCTGGTTTAAAAAGCGAGATATACATAAGTATACGTATGTAAGTAGGAGAGATGGCCAGAGAGCGTTATTGGATTACGTGTTAATTGACAGGCGCGCGAAAGAGAGACTTTTGGATGTTAATGTGCTGAGAGGTGCAACTGGAGGGATGTCTGATCATTATCTTGTGGAGGCTAAGGTGAAGATTTGTATGGGTTTTCAGAAAAGAAGAGTGAATGTTGGGGTGAAGAGGGTGGTGAGAGTAAGTGAGCTTGGGAAGGAGACCTGTGTGAGGAAGTACCAGGAGAGACTGAGTACAGAATGGAAAAAGGTGAGAACAATGGAAGTAAGGGGAGTGGGGGAGGAATGGGATGTATTTAGGGAATCAGTGATGGATTGCGCAAAAGATGCTTGTGGCATGAGAAGAGTGGGAGGTGGGTTGATTAGAAAGGGTAGTGAGTTGTGGGATGAAGAAGTAAGATTATTAGTGAAAGAGAAGAGAGAGGCATTTGGACGATTTTTGCAGGGAAAAAATGCAATTGAGTGGGAGATGTATAAAAGAAAGAGACAGGAGGTCAAGAGAAAGGTGCAAGAGGTGAAAAAAAGGGCAAATGAGAGTTGGGGTGAGAGAGTATCATTAAATTTTAGGGAGAATAAAAAGATGTTCTGGAAGGAGGTAAATAAAGTGCGTAAGACAAGGGAGCAAATGGGAACTTCAGTGAAGGGCGCAAATGGGGAGGTGATAACAAGTAGTGGTGATGTGAGAAGGAGATGGAGTGAGTATTTTGAAGGTTTGTTGAATGTGTTTGATGATAGAGTGGCAGATATAGGGTGTTTTGGTCGAGGTGGTGTGCAAAGTGAGAGGGTTAGGGAAAATGATTTGGTAAACAGAGAAGAGGTAGTGAAAGCTTTGCGGAAGATGAAAGCCGGCAAGGCAGCAGGTTTGGATGGTATTGCAGTGGAATTTATTAAAAAAGGGGGTGACTGTATTGTTGACTGGTTGGTAAGGTTATTTAATGTATGTATGACTCATGGTGAGGTGCCTCAGGATTGGCGGAATGCGTGCATAGTGCCATTGTACTAAGGCAAAGGGGATAAGAGTGAGTGCTCAAATTACAGAGGTATAAGTTTGTTGAGTATTCCTGGTAAATTATATGGGAGGGTATTGATTGAGAGGGTGAAGGCATGTACAGAGCATCAGATTGGGGAAGAGCAGTGTGGTTTCAGAAGTGGTAGAGGATGTGTGGATCAGGTGTTTGCTTTGAAGAATGTATGTGAGAAATACTTAGAAAAGCAAATGGACTTGTATGTAGCATTTATGGATCTGGAGAAGGCATATGATAGAGTTGATAGAGATGCTCTGTGGAAGATATTAAGAATATATGGTGTGGGAGGCAAGTTGTTAGAAGCAGTGAAAAGTTTTTATCGAGGATGTAAGGCATGTGTACGTGTAGGAAGAGAGGAAAGTGATTGGTTCTCAGTGAATGTAGGTTTGCGGCAGGGGTGTGTGATGTCTCCATGGTTGTCTAATTTGTTTATGGACGGGGTTGTTAGGGAGGTAAATGCAAGAGTTTTGGAAAGAGGGGCAAGTATGAAGTCTGTTGGGGATGAGAGAGCTTGGGAAGTGAGTCAGTTGTTGTTCGCTGATGATACAGCGCTTGTGGTTGATTCATGTGAGAAACTGCAGAAGCTGGTGACTGAGTTTGGTAAAGTGTTTGAAAGAAGAACGTTAAGAGTAATTGTGAATAAGAGCAAGGTTATTAGGTACAGTAGGGTTAAGGGTCAAGTCTACTGGGAGGTAAGTTTGAATGGAGAAAAACTGGAGGAAGTGAAGTGTTTTAGATATCTGGGAGTGGATCTGGCAGCGGATGGAACCATGGAAGCGGAAGTGGATCATAGGGTGGGGGAGGGGGCGAAAATTCTGGGAGCCTTCAAGGATGTGTGGAAGTCGAAAACATTATCTCGGAAAGCAAAAATGGGTATGTTTGAAGGAACAGTGGTTCCAACAATGTTGTATGGTTGCGAGGCGTGGGCTATGGATAGAGTTGTGCGCAGGAGGATGGATGTGCTGGAAATGAGATGTTTGAGGACAATGTGTGGTGTGAAGTGGTTTGATCGAGTAAGTAACTTAAGGGTAAGAGAGATGTGTGGAAATAAAAAGAGCGTGGTTGAGAGAGCAGAAGAGGGTGTTTTGAAGTGGTTTGGGCACATGGAGAGAATGAGCGAGGAAAGATTGACCAAGAGGATACATGTGTCGGAGGTGGAGGGAACGAGAAGAAGAGGGAGACCAAATTGGAGGTGGAAAGATGGAGTGAAAAAGATTTTGTGTGATCGGGGCCTGAACATGCAGGAGGGTGAAAGGAGGGCAAGAAATAGAGTGAATTGGAGCGATGTGGTATATCGGGGTTCACGTGCTGTCAGTGGATTGAATCAGGGCATGTGAAGCGTCTGGGGTAAACCATGGAAAGCTGTGTAGGTATGTATATTTGCGTGTGTGGACGTATGTATATACATGTGTATGGGGGGGGGGCATTTCTTTCGTCTGTTTCCTTGCGCTACCTCGCAAACGCGGGAGACAGCGACAAAGCAATATATATATATATATATATATATATATATATATATATATATATATATATATATATATATATATATATATATATATAGGAGAGATAGGTAGTATGTTTGAGGAAAGGAACTTCGATGTTTTGGCTCTGAGTGAAACGAAGCTAAAGGGTAAAGGGGAAGAGTGGTTTGGGAATGTCTTGGGAGTAAAGTCAGGGGTTAGTGAGAGGACAAGAGCAAGGGAAGGAGTAGCATTACTCCTGAATCAGGAGTTCTGGGAGTATGTGATAGAGTGTAAGAAAGTAAATTCTAGATTGATATGAGTAAAACTGAAAGTTGATGGAGAGAGATGGGTGATTATTGGTGCACATGCACCTGGGCATGAGAAGAAAGATCATGAGAGGCAAGTGGTTTGGGAGCAGCTGAATGAATTTGTTAGTGGTTTTGATGCACAAGACAGGGTTATAGTGATGGGTGATTTGAATGCAAAGGTGAGTAATGTGGTGGTTGAGGGAATAATTGGTATACATGGAGTGTTCAGTGTTGTAAATGGGAATGGTGAAGAGCTTGTAGATGTATGTGCTGAAAAAGGACTGGTGATTGGGAATACCTGGTTTAAAAAGCGACATATACATAAGTATACGTATGTAAGTAGGAGAGATGGCCAGAGAGCGTTATTGGATTACGTGTTAATTGATAGACGCACGAAAGAGAGACTTTTGGATGTTAATGTGCTGAGAGGTGCAACTGGAGGGATGTCTGATTATTATCTTGTGGAGGTAAAGGTGAAGATTTGTGGGGGTTTTCAGAAAAGAAGAGAGAATGTTGGGGTGAAGAGAGTGGTGAGAGTAAGTGAACTTGGGAAGGAGACTTGTGTGAGGAAGTACCAGGAGAGACTGAGTACAGAATGGAAAAAGGTGAGAACAAAGGAGGTAAGGGGAGTGGGGGAGGAATGGGATGTATTTAGGGAATCAGTGATGGATTGCGCAAAAGATGCTTGTGGCATGAGAAGAGTGGGAGGTGGGTTGATTAGAAAGGGTAGTGAGTGGTGGGATGAAGAAGTAAGAGTATTAGTGAAGAGAGAAGAGAGAGGCATTTGAACGATTTTTGCAGGGAAAAAATGCAAATGAGTGGGAGAGGTATAAAAGAAAGAGGCAGGAGGTCAAGCGAAAGGTGCAAGAGGTGAAAAAGAGGGCAAATGAGAGTTGGGGTGAGAGAGTATCATTAAATTTTAGGGAGAATAAAAAGATGTTTTGGAAGGAGGTAAATAAAGTGCGTAAGACAAGGAAGCAAATGGGAACTTCAGTGAAGGGGGATAATGGGGAGGTGATAACAAGTAGTGGTGATGTGAGAAGGAGATGGAGTGAGTATTTTGAAGGTTTGTTGAATGTGTTTCATGATAGAGTGGCAGATGTGGGATGTCTTGGTCGAGGTGGTGTGCAAAGTGAGAGTGTTAGGGAAAATGATTTGGTAAATAGAGAAGAGGTAGTAAAAGCTTTACGGAAGATGAAAGCCGGCAAAGCAGCAGGTTTGGATGGTATTGCAGTGGAATCTATTAAAAAAGGGGGTGACTGTATTGTTGACTGGTTGGTAAGGTTATTTAATGTATGTATGATTCATGGTGAGGTGCCTGAGGATTGGCGGAATGCTTGCATAGTGCCATTGTACAAAGGCAAAGGGGATAAGAGTGAGTGCTCAAATTACAGAGGTATAAGTTTGTTGAGTATTCCTGGTAAATTATATAGGAGGGTATTGATTGAGAGGGTGAAGGCATGTACAGAGCATCAGATTGGGGAAGAGCAGTGTGGTTTCAGAAGTGGTAGAGGATGTGTGGATCAGGTGTTTGCTTTGAAGAATCTATGCGAGAAATGCTTTATAAAACAAATGGATTTGTATGTAGCATTTATGGATCTGGAGAAGGCATATGATAGAGTTGATAGAGATGCTCTGTGGAAGTTATTAATAATATATGGTGTGGGAGGCAAGTTGTTAGAAGCAGTGAAAAGTTTTTATCGAGGATGTAAGGCATGTGTACGTGTAGGAAGAGAGGAAAGTGATTGGTTCTCAGTGAATGTAGGTTTGCGGCAGGGGTGTGTGATGTCTCCATGGTTGTTTAATTTGTTTATGGATGGGGTTGTAAGGGCGGTGAATGCAAGAGTTTTGGAAAGAGGGGCAAGTATGTAGTCTGTTGTGGATGATAGAGCTTGGGAAGCGAGTCAGTTGTTGTTCGCTGATGATGCAGCGCTTGTGGCTGATTCATGTAAGAAACTGCAGAAGCTGGTGACTGAGTCTATTAGGTACAGTAGGGTTGAGGGTCAAGTCAATTGGGAAGTAAGTTTGAATGGAGAAAAGCTGGAGGAAGTGAAGTGTTTTAGATATCTGGGAGTGGATATGGCAGCCGATGGAACCATGGAAGCGGAACTGAATCATAGGGTGGGGGAGGGGGCGAAAATTCTGGGAGCCTTGAAGAATGTGCGGAAGTCGAGAACATTATCTCGGAAAGCAAAAATGGGTATGTTTGAAGGAATAGTGGTTCCAACAATGTTGTATGGTTGTGAGGTGTGGGCTATGGATAGAGTTGTGCGCAGGAGGGTGGGTGTGCTGGAAATGAGATGTTTGAGGACAATATGTGGTGTGAGGTGGTTTGATCGAGTAAGTAATGTAAGGGTGAGAGAGATGTGTGGAAATAAAAAGAGTGTGGTTGAGAGAGCAGAAGAGGGTGTTTTGAAATGGTTTGGTCACATGAAGAGAATGAGTGAGGAAAGATTGACCAAGAGGATATATGTGTCATAGGTGGAGGGAACGAGGAGAAGTGGGAGACCAAATTGGAGGTGGAAAGATGGAGTGAAAAAGATTTTGTGTGATCGGGGCCTGAACATGCAGGAGGATGAAAGGCGTGCAAGGAATAGAGTGAATTGGATTGATGTGATATACCGGGGTCGACGTGCTGTCAATGGATTGAACCAGGGCATGTGAAGCGTCTGGTGTAAACCATGCAAAGTGTGCGGGGCCTGGATGTGGAAGGAGAGTTGTGGTTTCGGTGCATTATTACATGACAGCTAGAGACTGAGTGTGAACGAATGGGGCCTTTGGTGTTTTTCCTAGCGCTACCTCGCACACATTCGGTGGGAGGGGGTTGTTATTCCATGTATGGCGAGGTGGCGATGGGAACAAATGAAGGCAGAGAGTATGAATTATGTACATGTGTATATATGTATATGTCTGTGTGTGTATATATAGGTGTACATTGAGATGCATAGGTATGTATATTGTGTGTGTGTGTGGACATGTATGTATATACATGTGTATGTGGGCGGGTTGGGCCATTCTTTCGTCTGTTTCCTTTCGCTACCTCGCAAACGCGGGAGACAGCGGGAGCGGGAGGCCAGAAATCCTCCCCTCCTTGTATTTCTTTTTTAACTTTCTAAAATGGGAAACAGAAGGAGTCACGCGGGGAGTGTTCATCCTCCTCGAAGGCTCAGATTGGGGTGTCTAAATGTGTGTGGATGTAACCAAGATGTGAAAAATGGAGAGATAGGTAGTATGTTTGAGGAAATGAACCTGGATGTTTTGGCTCTGAGTGAAACGAAGCTCAAGGGTAAAGGGGAAGAGTGGTTTGGGAATGTCTTGGGAGTGAAGTCAGGGGTTAGTGAGAGGACAAGAGCAAGGGAAGGAGTAGCACTACTCCTGAAACAGGAGTTGTGGGAGTATGTGATAGAATGTAAGAAAGTAAATTCTCGATTAATATGGGTAAAACTGAAAGTTGATGGAGAGAGATGGGTGATTATTGGTGCATATGCACCTAGGCATGAGAAGAAAGATCATGAGAGGCAAGTGTTTTGGGAGCAGCTGAATGAGTGTGTTAGTGGTTTTGATGCACGAGACCGGGTTATAGTGATGGGTGATTTGAATGCAAAGGTGGGTAATGTGGCAGTTGAGGGAATAATTGGTATACATGGGGTGTTCAGTGTTGTAAATGGAAATGTGCTGAAAAAGGACTAGTGATTGGGAATACCTGGTTTAAAAAGCGAGTTATACATAATTATACGTATTTAAGTAGGAGAGATGGCCAGAGAGCGTTATTGGGTTACGTGTTAATTGACAGGCGCGCGAAAGAGAGACTTTTGGATGTTAATGTGCTGAGAGGTGCAACTGGAGGGATGTCTGATCATTATGTTGGGGAGGCTAAGGTGAAGGTTTGTATGGGTTTTCAGAAAAGAAGAGGGAATGTTGGGTGAAGAGGGTGGTGAGAGTAAGTGAGCTTGGGAAGGAGACTTGTGTGAGGAAGTATCAGGAGAGACTGAGTACAGAATGGAAAAAGGTGAGAACAATGGAAGTAAGGGGAGTGGGGGAGGAATGGGATGTATTTAGGGAATCAGTGACGGATTGCGCAAAAGATGCTTGTGGCATGAGAAGAGTGGGAGGTGGGTTGATTAGAAAGGGTAGTGAGTGGTGGGATGAAGAAGTAAGATTATTAGTGAAAGAGAAGAGAGAGGCATTTGGACGATTTTTGCAGGAAAAAAAGGCAATTGAGTGGGAGAGGTATAAAAGAAAGAGGCAGGAGGTTAAGAGAAAGATGCAAGAGGTGAAAAAGAGGGCAAATGAGAGTTGGGGTGAGAGAGTGTCATTAAATTTTAGGGAGAATAAAAAGATGTTTTGGAAGGAGGTAAATAAAGTGCGTAAGACAAGGGAGCAAATGGAAACTTCAGTGAAGGGGGATAATGGGGAGGTGATAACAAGTAGTGGTGATGTGAGAAGGAGATGGAGTGAGTATTTTGAAGGTTTGTTGAATGTGTTTGATGATAGAGTGGCAGATATAGGGTGTTTTGGTCGAGGTGGTGTGGAAAGTGAGAGGGTTAGGGAAAATGATTTGGTAAACAGAGAAGAGGTAGTAAAAGCTTTGCGGAAGATGAAAGCCGGCAAGTCAGCAGGTTTGGATGGTATTGCAGTGGAATTTATTAAAAAAGGGGGTGACTATATTATTGACTGGTTGGTAAGGTTATTTAATGTATGTATGACTCATGGTGAGGTGCCTGAGGATTGGCGGAATGCGTACATAGTGCCATTGTACAAAGGCAAAGGGGATAAGAGTGAGTGCTCAAATTACACAGGTATAAGTTTGTTGAGTATTCCTGGTAAATTATATGGGATGGTATTGATTGAGAGGGTGAAGGCATGTACAGAGCATCAGATTGGAGAAGAGCAGTGTGGTTTCAGAAGTGGTAGAGGATGTGTGGATCGGGTGTTTGCTTTGAAGAATGTATGTGAGAAATACTTAAAAGAGCAAATGGATTTGTATGTAGCATTTATGGATCATGAGAATGCATATGATAGAGTTGATAGAGATGCTCTGTGGTAGGTATTAAGAATATATGGTGTGGGAGGCAAGTTGTTAGAAGCAGTGAAAAGTTTTTATCGAGGATGTAAGGCATGTGTACGTGTAGGAAGAGAGGAAACTGATTGGTTCTCAGTGAATGTAGGTTTGCGGCAGGGGTGTGTGATGTCTCCATGGTTGTCTAATTTGTTTATGGATGGGGTTGTTAGGGAGGTGAATGCAAGAGTTTTGGAAAGAGGGGCAAGTATGAAGTCTGTTGGGGATGAGAGAGCTTGGGAAGTGAGTCAGTTGTTGTTCGCTGATGATACAGTGCTGGTGGTTGATTCATGTGAGAAACTGCAGAAGCTGGTGACTGAGTTTGGTAAAGTGTGTGAAAGAAGAAAGTTAAGAGTAAATGTGAATAAGAGCAAGGTTATTAGGTACAGTAGGGTTGAGTGTCAAGTCAATTGGGAGGTAAGTTTGAATGGAGAAAAACTGGAGGAAGTGGGGTGTTTTAGATATCTGGGAGTGGATCTGGCAGTGGATGGAACCATGGAAACGGAAGTGGATCATAGGGTGGGGGAGGGGGCGAAAATTCTGGGAGCCTTGAAGAATGTGTGGAAATCGAGAACATTATCTCGGAAAGCAAAAATGGGTATGTTTGAAGGAATAGTGGTTCCAACAATGTTGTATGGTTGCGAGGCGTGGGCTGTGGATAGAGTTGTGCGCAGGAGGATGGAAGTGCTGGAAATGAGATGTTTGAGGACAATGTGCGGTGTGAGGTTTTTTGACCGAGTAAGTAACGTAAGGGTAAGAGAGATGTGTGGAAATAAAAAGAGCGTGGTTGAGAGAGCAGAAGATGGTGTTTTGAAATGGTTTGGGCACATGGAGAGAATGAGTGAGGAAAGATTGACCAAGAGGATATATGTGTCGGAGGTGGAGGGAACGAGGAGAAGTGGAAGACCAAATTGGAGGTGGAAAGATGGAGTGAAAAAGATTTTGTGTGATCGGGACCTGAACATGCAGGAGGGTGAAAGGCGGGCAAGGAATAGAGTGAACTGGATCGATGTGGTATACCGGGGTTGACGTGCTGTCAGTGGATTGAATCAGGGGCATGTGAAGCGTCTGGGGTAAACCATGGAAAGCCGTGTAAGTATGTATATTTGCGTGTGTGGACGTATGTATATACATGTGTATGGGGGTGGGTTGGGCCATTTCTTTCGTCTGTTTCCTTGCGCTACTTCGCAAGCGCGGGAGACAGCGACAAAGCAAAAAAAAAAAAAAAAGAATATATATATATATATATATATATATATATATATATATATATATATATATATATATATATATATATATATATATATACATGGGTTGATTAGAAAATGTAGTGAGTGGTGGGATGAAGAAGTAAGATTATTAGTGAAAGACAAGAGAGAGGCATTTGGACGATTTTTGCAGGGAAAAAATGCAAATGAGTGGGAGAGGTATAAAAGAAAGAGGCAGGAGGTCAAGAGAAAGGTGCAAGAGGTGAAAAAGAGGGCAAATGAGAGTTGGGTGAGAGAGTATCATTAAATTTTAGGGAGAATAAAAAGATGTTTTGGAAGGAGGTATATGAAGTGCGTAAGACAAGGGAGCAAATGGAAACTTCAGTGAAGGGCGCTAATGGGGAGGTGATAACAAGTAGTGGTGATGTGAGAAGGAGATGGAGTGAGTATTTTGAAGGTTTGTTGAATGTGTTTGATGATAGAGTGGCAGATATAAGGCGTTTTGGTCGAGGTGGTGTGCAAAGTGAGAGGGTTAGGGAAAATGATTTGCCGGCAAGGTAGCAGGTTTGGATGGTATTGCAGTGGAATTATTAAAAAAGGGGGTGACTGTATTGTTGACTGGTTGGTAAGGTTATTTAATGTATGTATGATTCATGGTGAGGTGCCTGAGGATTGGCGGAATGCTTGCATAGTGCCATTGTATAAAGGCAAAGGGGATAAGAGTGAGTGCTCAAATTACACAGGTATAAGTTTGTTGAGTATTCCTGGTAAATTATATGGGAGGGTATTGATTTAGAGTGTGAAGGCATGTACAGAGCATCAGATTGGGGAGGAGCAGTGTGGTTTCAGAAGTGGTAGAAGATGTGTGGATCGGGTGTTTGCTTTGAAGAATGTATCTGAGAAATACTTAGAAAAACAAATGGTTTTGTATGTAGCATTTATGGATCTGGAGAAGGCATATGACAGAGTTGATGAGATGCTCTGTGGAAGGTTTTAAGAATATATGGTGTGGGAGGCAAGTTGTTAGAAGCAGTGAAAAGTTTTTTATCGAGGATGTAAGGCATGTGTACGTGTAGGAAGAGAGGAAAGTGATTGGTTGTCAGTGAATGTGGGTTTACGGCAGGGGTGTGTGATGTCTCCATGGTTATTTAATTTGTTTATGGATGGGGTTGTTAGGGAGGTGAATGCAAGAGTTTTGGAAAGAGGGGCAAGTATGCAGTCTGTTCTGGATGAGAGAGCTTGGGAAGTGAGTCAGTTGTTGTTCGCTGATGATACAGTGCTGGTGGCTGATTCATGTAAGAAACTGCAGAAGCTGGTGACTGAGTTTGGTAAAGTGTGTGAAAGAAGAAAGTTGAGAGTAAATGTGAATAAGATCAAGGTTATTAGGTACAGTAGGGTTGAGGGTCAAGTCAATTGGGAGGTAAGTTTGAATGGAGAAAAACTGGAGGAAGTAAAGTGTTTTAGATATCTGGGAGTGTATGTGGCAGCGGATGGAACCATGGAAGCGGAAGTGAATCATAGGGTGGGGGAGGGGGCGAAACTTCTGGGAGCCTTGAAGAATGTGCGGAAGTCGAGAACATTATCTCGGAAAGCAAAAATGGGTATGTTTGAAGGAAGAGTGGTTCCAACAATGTTGTATGGTTGCGAGGCGTGGGCTATGGATAGAGTTGTGCGCAGGAGGATGGATGTGCTGGAAATGAAATGTTTGAGGACAATATGTGGTGTGAGGTGGTTTGATCGAGTCAGTAATGTAAGGGTAAGAGAGATGTGCGGAAATGAAAAGAGTGTTGTTGAGAGAGCAGAAGAGGGTGTTTTGAAATGGTTTGGTCACATGGAGAGAATGAGTGAGGAAAGATTGCCCAAGAGGATATATGTGTCAGAGGTGGAGGGAATGAGGAGAAGTGGGAGACCAAATTGGAGGTGGAAGGATGGAGTGAAAAAGATTTTGAGTGATCGGGGCCTGAACATGCAGGAGGGTGAAAGGCGTGCAAGGAATAGAGTGAATTGGAACGATGTGGTATACCGGGGTCGACGTGCTGTCAATGGATTGAACCAGGGCATGTGAAGCGTTTGGGGTAAACCATGGAAAGTTGTGTGGGGCCTGGATTTGGAAAGGGAGCTGTGGTTTCGGTGCATTATTACATGACAGCTAGAGACTGAATGTGAACGAATGGGTCCTTTGGTGTCTTTTCCTTGCGGTACCTCGCACACATGATGGGGGAGAGGGTTGTTATTCCATGTGTGGCGAGGTGGCGATGGGAACAAATAAAGGCAGACTATGAATTATGTACATGTGCATATACGTATATGTCTGTGTGTGTATATATATGTGTACATCGAGATGTATAGGTATGTATATTTGCGTGTGTGGACGTGTATGTATATACATGTGTATGTGGGCGGGTTGGGCCATTCTTTCGTCTGTTTCCTTGCGCTACCTCGCTAACGCGGGAGACAGCGACAAAGCAAAATAAATAAAAATAAAAAAAAATAAATATATATAAATATATATATATATATATATATATATATATATATATATATATATATATATATATATATATATATATATATATATATGGGGGAATGTCTGATCATTATCTTGTGGAGGCGAAGGTAAAGATTTGTAGCGGTTTTCAGAAAAGTCAGAGTAAGTGAGCCTGGAAAGGAGACTTGTGTGAATAAGTACCGTGAGAGATTGATTGCAGAATGGAAAAATGTGAGAGCAAATGACGTAAGGAAAGTGGTTAAAGAATGGGATGTATTTAGGGAAGCAGTGATGCCTTGCGGAAAAGATGCTTGTGGCATGAGATAGGTGGACAGATTAGAAAGATTAGTGAGTGGTTGGATGAGGAGGTAAGATTGTTAGAGAAAGAGAAGAAAGAGGCGCTTGGACGAGTTTTGTAAGGAAGTAGTGCGAGTGACTGGGAGATGTATAAATGAAAGAGGCAGGAGGTCAAGAGAAAGGTGCAAGAGGTGAAAAACAGGGCAAATGAGAGTTGGGGTAAGAGAATATCATTAAATTTTAGGGAGAATAAAAAGATGTTTTGGAAGGAGATAAATAAAGTGCGTAAGACAAGAGAACAAATGGGAACATCGGTGAAGCGGCCTAATGGGGAGGTAGTAACAAGTTGTGGTGGAGTGAGTATTTTGAAGGTTTTTTGAATGTGTTTGATGATAGAGTGGCAGATATAGGGCGTTTTGGTCGAAGTGGTGTGCGAAGTGAGAGGGTCAGGGAGAATGGTTTGGTAACCAGAAAAGAGGCAGTGAAAGCTTTGCGGAAAATGAAAGCCGGCAATGCGGCGAGTTTGGTTGGTATTGCAGTGGAATTTGTGAAAAAAGGGGGTGACTGTGTTGTTAACTGGTTGGTAAGGATATTCAGTGTATGTATGGTTAACGGTAAAGTGGCTGAGGATTGGCGGAATGCATGCATAGTGCCATTGTACAAAGGTAAAGGGGATAAACTTGAGTGTTCAAATTACAGAGGCATAATTTTGTTGAGTATTCCTGGGATATCATATGGGAAGGTATTGATTGGGAGGGTAAAGGCATGTACAGAACATCAGATTGGGGAAAATCAGTGTGGTTTCAGAAATGGTAGAGGATGTGTGGATCCGGTGTTTGCTTTGAAGAATGTATGTGAGAAATACTTAGAAAAACAGATGGATTTGTATGTAGTATTTATGGATCTGGAGAAGGGATATGATAGAGTTGATAGATATGCTCTGTGGAAGGTACTAAGAGTATATGGTGTGGGAGGTAGTTGCTATAAGCAGTGAAATGATTTTATCAAGGATGTAAGGCATATGTACGAGTAGGAAGAGAGGAAAGTGATTGGTTCTCAGTGAATGACGGTTTGCGGCAGGGGTGCATGATGTCTCCATAGTTGTTTATGGATGGGGTTGTTAAGGATGTGATTGCAAGAGTTTTGTAGAGAGGGGCAAGTATGCAGTCTGTTGTGGATGAGAGGGCTCAGGAAGTGAGTCAATTGTTGTTCGCTGATGGTACAGTGCTGGTGGCTGATTCGGGTGAGAAACTGCAGAAGCTGGTGACTGAGTTTGGTAAAGTGTGTGAAAGAATAAAGCTTGAGAGTAAATGTGAATAAGAACAAGGTTATTAGGTTCAGTAGGGTTGAGGGGCAAGTTAATTGGGAGGTAAGTTTGAATGGAGAAAAACTAGAAGAAATGAAGTGTTTTAGATATCTTGGAGTGGATTTAGCAGCGGATGGAACCATGGAAGCGGAAGTGAGTCACAGGGTGGGGGAGGGGGAGAAGGCTCTGGGAGCGTTGAAGAATGTGTGGAAGGCGAGAACGTTATCTCAGAGAGCAAAAATGGATGTGTTTGGAGGAATAGTGGTTCCAACAATATTATATGGTTGCGAGGCATGGGCTATAGATAGGGTTGTGCGTAGGAGGGTGGATATGTTGGAAATGAGATGTTTGAGGACAATATGTGGTGTGAAGTGGTTTGATGAGTAAGTAATGAAAGGGTAAGACAGATGTGTGGTGATAAAAAGAGTGTGGTTGAGAGAGCAGAAGAGGATGTATTGAAACGGTTTGGTCACATGGAGAGAATGAGCGAGGAAAGATTGACAAGGAGGATATATGTGCCAGAGGTGGAGGAAACGAGGAGAAGTGGGAAACCAAATTGGAGGTGGAAGGATGGAGTGAAAAAAAATTTTGAGCGACCGGGTTCTGAACATGCAGGAGGGTGAAAGGCGTGCGATGAATAGAGTAAATTGGAACGATGTGGTATACCGGGGTCGACGTGCTTTCAGTGGATTGAACCAGGGCATGTGAAGCGTCTGAGGTAAACCATGGAAAGTTTAGTGGGGCCTGGATGTGGAAAGGGAGCTGTGGTTTCGGTGCATTACACATGACAGCTGGAAACTGAGTGTGAAGGAATGTGGTCTTTGTCTTTTCTTAGCGCTACCTAGAGCGCGTGCAGGTGAAGGGGTTGCCATTTCATGTGTGGCGGGGTGGCGATGGAAATGGATGAAGGAAGCTAGTATGAAATGTACATGTGTATATATGTATATGTCTGTGTATGTATATGTATGTATACGTTGAAATGTATAGGTATGTATATGTGCGTGTGTGGGCGATTATGTATTTACATGTGTATATGGGTGGGTTGGGCCATTCTTTCGTCTGTTTCTTTGCGCTACCTCGCTAACTCGGGAGACAGCGACAAAGTATAATAGATATGTATATAATATATATAATGAATATTATTATCTTGGGGAGGCGAAGGTGAAGAGATGTAGAGGTTTTCAGGAAAGAAGTGAGAATGTTGGGGTCAAGAGAGTGGTGAGAGTATGTGAGCTTGGAAGGGAGACTTGTGTGAGGAAGTACCAGGAGAGATTGAGCGCAGAATTGATAAAGGTGAGAGCAAATGACGTATGGGGAGTGGTGGAAGAATGGGAAGTATTTAGGGAAGCAGTGATGGCTTGCGCAAAAGATGCATTGTGGCATGAGAAAGGTGGGAGGTGGGCAGATTAGAAAGGGTTGTGATTGGTGTAACCACTATTCCTTCAAACATACCTGTTTTTGCTCTCCGAAATAACGTTCTTGACTTCCACACATTCTTCAACGATCCCAGAACCTTCGCTCCCTCCCCCACACTGTGATTCACTTCCGCTTCCATGGTTCCATCGGCTGCTAATTCCACTCCCAGATATCTAAAACACTTCCCTTCCTCCATTTTTTTTTTCTCCAGTCAAACTTACCTCCAATTAACTTGTCCCTCAACCCTACTGAACCTGATAGCCTTGCTCTTATTCACATTTACTCTCAACTTTCTTCTTTCAAACACTTTACGAAACTCAGTGGCCAAATTCTGCATTTCTCACCCGAATCAGCAACAAGCGCTGTATCATCAGCGAACAACAACTGACTCACTTCCCATGCCCCCTCATCCAGGACAGATTGCATACTTGGTAGCAGTTTCTAACGTTAACAAGACAGCGCCAGGAACAGACGAAGAATGGCTACATCCGCTCACATCTATTCTCTAGCGGTCACGTGTAATGCACCGAAACCACAGCTTCCTATCCACACCCAGACCCCATACACCTTTTCATGGTTTACTCCGGATGGTTCATATGCCCTGGTTCAGTCCACCGACAGCATGTCGACCCCTGTATACCCCATCGTTCCAGATCATACTATCCCGTGCACACCCATCACTCTCCTCCATTTTCAGGCCCCGATCTCTCAAATTACATTTCACTCCAGCTTTCCATCTCTAGCGTGGTATCCCCATTCTTCTTGTTCCCTTCACCTCAGACATATATATATCCTCTTTGTAACCCTTTCCTCATTCATTCTCTCCGTGCATCCAAACCATTTCAGTACACCCTCTACAACTCTTCTCAACCACGCTCCTAAGTACCACACTTCTCTTTTGCCCTTTCTTTACTTACTCGGTCAAATCAACTCACACCACATTTTGTTCTGAAATACTTAATTTCCAATACATTCACCCTCCTCCGTACACCCTTAATTAAAGTCCATGCCATCTCAACCATATGATACTGATAGGACTACTGTACCTCGAAACATACCCATTTTTGCCCTTCCCGATAACGATCTCTCGTTCCCTGCATTTTTCAGTGCTCCCAAAACCATCGCCCCTTCACCCAACCTATGTCTTACGCTCCCAGATATCTATAGCACTTCATTTCATCCAATTTTTCTCCTTTCAGTTTGTCCTTTGCGGTAGGGATCCTTGGGGATTAGCGGTAATCTCACAGGCAGAGGAATTAGCAAAGAAAGGTCTAGTAGGGGTAGTTAGAGACAACTCAGGCAGTATAAGCAGCTTCAGGGACCAAAGGCCGGCCGGGTTCAATGCGGGAGGGTCATAGAAAGGCGGCGATCCCCGAACAGATGGAGAACCGACTCTCTCCCGTTGCTGCACACGCAGACATTAACAGTGATAACACAAACACGCATATAGACAGAAAAAAAAAGCGAATTCAGTCTAGAGAATAAGTTTATACACAAATGCCCGGAGCATCATTACCAAACGCGATGAACTTATATCCTATAGGAGCTACAGAAAAACCGAACATCATTACAGTCTCAGAAACGTGGGTAAAACCTAAGAATAAACACTTAATCGCCGAGTTAACAATACCAGGATACAAACTATTTATGAAAGATCGTTTATACACAGGATAGGTGGTGGAGTTTTGATCTACGTTGATAGCAAACTCAGTGCAACCAATACAAGCAAAGTAGGCGACACTCACACTTACGATTCTCTTTATATTGATATTACCGACAAGCTGAAAAGCAAACTTCGTTTCGGTGTTGATTACAGACTTCCTAAGCAAAAAGACGACGACGATAAGATGCTATACAGTGAAATCAAAACTATAGTAAACAATAAAGAGGTTATAACAGTAGAAGACTTCAACAGTCCGAACATAAACTGGAACACGTTAACAGGTGACCGAGAGGGAACAAGACTAGCGGAAGTGATTGAAGACGCTTTTCTAGAACAATTGATTATGAAGCCAATTAGAGGTAAACACACTTTGATCTTGTCCTCACCAGTGACAAATTTCATCAACTCTTACGAAGTAGGTGAGAGTTTGTCAAACAGCGATCACACTTTGATCAGATTAGAGATAGATCTAGATTTTGAAATTTATGACAAATTCTTGATCCCAGATTACAGGCGAACAAATTTTGAAAACATTAGACGCGAAAATTGCAGTACCAATTGGAGAAAATTTCCTGACGTTCACGCAGTAGAGAAAATGTGGAATAATTCTAAAAAACACACTACTCGAGATAGAAAATAAACATAATCCACGAATTACAAAAACAACTTGTAATATTTCAAAACCATCATGGATGAACAGGAGAATAGAAGGACTAATTTGTCAAATGAAGAAAACATACAAGAAATTCAAATCAACGGTAACCGATGAAATTCGTCTGGAATTAATCAAAATCCAAAGAGTGTAAGATCATAAGACAGAGTAAACACGAAGTAGAAAAAAGAATTGCTTTGAAAGTTAAGAATAATCTTAAGGAATTCTTCAAATATATAAGACAAGGGAAGGCAGTAAAAGAAGGAATTGGACCATTATGAAACGGACATGACACTATCTGCTGACGATATGGAAATGACCTAAATACTAAATTGTTCCTTTACCTCCGTATTCATAATTGAAGAAACATCTCGAATACCGCAATCTATGAAAATGTTTCAAGGATCTGATGAAGAAGAGTTGAAGGTTAGAGAAATAAAGAGCTCTGAAGTACTTAAATACATGGACCAATTAAATCCTAACAAATCCAACGGCCCAGATAACTTAGCTCTAAGATTTTTAAGAGATCAGAAGACGACTGATATACCCCATAACAAAAATATTCAACAAATCTCTATCGGATGGTCAGGTGCAAACTGACTGGAAACTAGCAAATGTTACTCTTTCATATATAAAAAGGAGACACAAAGTGTGCCTTAAACTACCGCCCAATTAGCCTTTGTTACGTTTCTAGATCACAAAATTATATCGGACAACCAACACGATTTCTGCCATAGAAAATCCTGCTTGACAAATTTCCTGGATTTTTTCAGTGTTATTTATCAGAACTGGAATGAAAAAGTATCGTCTAATTTAGTATATTTAGATTTCCAAAAGGCTTTCGATAAAGTACCTCTCAAGAGACTTTAACATAAACTTAAAACACACGGAATCGGTGAAGAACTTTGTTCATGGATCAGTCTCTGGCTTACTGGAAGAAAGCAGCGTGTAGTATTTGCGAAGCCTCAGATTGGCTAGACGTAACGAGTGGTGGGCTACAGGGGTCGGTCCTATGTCTAATTCTTTTCAGGATAGACATTAATGACCTAGAACTCAGCCTAATATCTAAGATCTCCAAATCTGCAGACGTAAACTGGGAAGTAGAGATGTAAACAGACGGGACTGCGAAATGATTCAAAGAGATCTTAATTTACTAGCAAAGTGGAGACAAGAATATACGTTACAACTACAATCTATTCGGGAACTCTCTAACTAAACTCAATGAAGGAAAAGACTATGGAGTTGTCATTAGCAACAATCTGAAATACACAAACCGATGTCAAACAGCAAGTACAAAAGGCAACCAAATGTTGGGTTTCATAGCCAGGAATATAGATTACAAGATACCAGAAACAATTCTCACACTTTATGATTGTCTAGTAAGATCACACCTTGAATATGCAGTCCAGTTTTGGTCTCCAAAATATACAAAAAGACGAAAAATTAGAGCAAGTACAAAGAAGAGCGACAAAATTGAAAGTCTTTTAGAAATCTGGCAAACGAAGAGAGGCTAAAACGATTGGATCTCCTTTTCCTTAAATACTGTAGACTTTGCGGTTTTATTCAAGTGTTCAAAATTCAGAAATTCGAAATACAAAAAAATATGGTTACCAGGACAAATGGAATAAAGCTTAAAACTAAAAGTGTGGTACGGACGTGGGAAAAAGATTCTTTTCCTGTAAGTGTTGAGCACTGGACTAAGTTACCGTCAGACGTAGTAAATGCTAAGACTATAAGTACCTTTAAAAGTCGTTTCAACAGATATCTTATGAAGTCAGGAATACTTTGAGAAACACGACAAAAATAACTATAAATGACAGCGGTAACGAGGACAGTAGAAGGCTCCTGTGCAGCAGCGGAGAGTCACTGGTGGTTTATAAAACGGCTGAGCAGAATTACATTTTCTCATTAAGTTAAACTCCATTTTTTCTTTTTACCAGCCAACCCAGTCGAGGGCCAATCAGGCCACCTGTTGTCTGTCTTTCTCATGTAAACTTATGTATACCTGGCTCTCAATACTGGTAAATGTAATATCCTTGCTTTTATTTATATCTACTCTTAACTTCCTTGTTTCATATATCCTTCTAGATTCAATCACCAGCTTCTGCAGTCTCTCACTCGAATCCGTCATCAGCGTTGTATCATTAGCAAACAACAACTGACTAACTTCCCAAGCCCTCTCATCCCTTATAGACTGTATACTCGCCCCTCTCTCCAAGACTTTCGCCTTTACGTCTCTCACCACCTCATCCATAAACAAATTAAACAACAATAGTGACATCACACACCCTTGCCGTAGACCTACCTTCACTTGGAACCGTTCACTCTCCTTTCTTTCTACCCGTATACATGCCTTCAGGTCCTACGCCCTTCAAATTATTTGTCGCTGTTTCTAATAACTTTCTTTCCACACTATATATTCTTAAGACCTTCCGCAAGGCATCTCTATTAACTCATATACTTTCTCCAGATCCATGAATTCCATATGCAAATCCACCTTTTTCTCAAAGGTTTAAGGCAAACAGTTGATCTACACATCCTCTACCACTTCTGAAACCATACTGCTCCTCCCCAGTCTGATGCTCTGTACGTGCCTTTACCCTCTGAATCACTATTCTCCTATGCAACTTACTAGGTACATACATTCGCTGACAAAAGTCTTGAAGGTTCACTGGCGAGCTTACGGATCTCATATCCGAATCATACGAAACGAAGTGAATCTCGAGCCTGATTCATAGTGAGCGAACATTTGTGCCTCGCTCTGGTAATAGAGCTGTTCTGGTGAGGGTGGAGGCGACGGCTACGGACTTACCGTGCTCTGACGCGTACCAGCAGTACCGGGCAACGTGAGAACAAACCCGGAGTTGTTGGTCCAGAGACGCGTACCAGCTACTGACCTGTACGGAGCTGTTGCCGTTCTTTCAGAGCTGGGTTGTCGCTGTTCCCCCCTGCGTTATCGCTACCCTTGCTTTGTTTTGAAGGTTTGTTGAGAGTTATTGTTTATCAATATCTATTTATAAGGTTGTTTTGTGCAAAATAGATATTTCATTAACGAGTGTCCGCAGGAGAACTCCGCCTGGCCTTTTTGCGGCCGACTCTTTCCTGAAACTTTTTTTTGTATTAAACAATTGCCTTTTTTGGGGGGGGGGGTTTAGCTAGTTTTTTCCATTACCTGGGGTGGTTTGCCACCCCAGATTTTGGGGCTAGGCCCGTATAGGATGGACCCAGGTAAGCCCTCCACTGCCCCCGTAGGGGGTAGTGGCGACGGAACTTAAGAATAAAGATACAGATTTTGTTTTGGCCCTTGCAACCGGGGCAACGACCCTTGCCTCCCTCAATCCCTTCCTAATCAGGAAGGTCATTGATGGATGGTCTGGGCCTGTTGAAACGGTATGGAAAGTGGCTAGTGGTGACTTGCAGATCAAGGTGAAATCGACGAATCAGGTGGCGGAACTGCTTAAGTTGACGAACTTCCATACTCATGATGATGTGGTCTCGATACCAGTTTCCATAAATTCATGCAGGGGAGTCATCTACTGCACTGATGTCATGAATATGTCAGAGGACGACATTGTGAAGGAACTGGCAAACGAGGACGTTATCGCTGCCAGGTTCATCACTAAATTCATCAATGGCAAACGTTGTAGAACTCCCTTGATTCATCTAACATTCGGAAAATCTCGTGTATCTGATGATATCTCGATTGGTTACGTATGATGTCAAGTTCAACCCTACATTCCGAATCCCCTACGTTGTTTTAAATGCCAGAAATTTGGTTATCCCTTAAAGTCTTACACTTTGTCTGCAAAATGCGGAAGGTGTGCTGCGGAGGGTAATACTGCGGAGGATTGTACGACTAATAGGATGTTGTGTGTTAACTGTAACGGCAACCACCCGAGCTGGGACCGGGCCTGTCCCCGGTTCCAATTTGAGAAAGAAATGTGCACAGTTAAGACGCAAAACAACATCTCATATGGCGAGGCTAGGAAGAGGGTTAAGGAGTCTCGTGAGACTCCTAAACCTAATGAATCCTACGCGTCGGCTCTGAAATGTAAGCCGGTTATGCGAACAATCTCGACGCAGACTCCTTGTGACACGCCGACCGTCAGTACCAAGAACCCAGCTCCATCTAACCCTACACCTAATTCTCCAACCAAAGTCCACAACACATCCTAAGCCAACACCACATCCTCTCCCCACCCTAAAGATAAGAGAACAAAACTAACGTATCTTTAAACTTGACTAAACTTGTGAAAACTACGTCGCACGTCATCGTACCAGTACCTCCACCAAAGAGGTCTGTGATTCACTGGTTCACTTCGTTGGAGGACATAGAATTGATGGAAGCCAGAACATCCACTTCCAGGGACCGTTCATGTTCTCCTGGGGACTCGCCCAAGTCCCGACATAAACGGGCTAAGAAAACTGGTCGGTTAAATAAGTGTTAAACTAACACGTTCAACATCATCCAGTGAAATTGTAGAGGCCTTAGGCATAAGCAAGCACAACTACAACTGTTGCTTGCCGTGAATTGTTTACAAGAGACCCTTCTAAACGGCACAGTCGAAAACTATTCCGTTTTAGATAGCTATCACTCGTATATAAGAGGCGAGAATCGTTGACTTCACAGGAGTGACTTTAAATTCAACTCTAGACGCAGTCGCATGAGGAGTGAAATTTGATAACACATACCTGGCCATCCGTTCAATATATTGTTCCGGTTCCAGTGCACTTGATAACGATGAGTTAGCCTCAGCGTAAAGTAGTTTTAAGAGACTTCAATGCTCATCATTATCAGTGGGGAAGCATCCGCGCAGACGCCAGTGGGGAACAAATGGTTGATTTTATGATCAATGCCAACGTCGCTCTTCTGAATGATGGTAGTGGAACTCGTGTAGACGACCGAACTGGCAATATCTCAGCAAAAGATCTATTCTTGTCATCGCCGGATATACTTAACATCACCTGGGGTGTTTATGACGACTCCCTGGGAAGTGACCATCTCCCGATCTGTCTTTCTTATTCATGCGGTATCATTACCAACCCGTCTCGTCTCCGCCTAAATTTAACCACAAGAAAGCAGACTGGGTGTCATTTAGAAGGCAAGCCGTCCTTGATATATCCGGTGGTGACACTGTTGCAAAACTCTTCCAGTTTACCTTCACCATACTGAGGGCTGCTGAGAACTCTATACCTAAGCTTTCTACAATTTCCACAAAGCAAAGAGTTCCTTGGTGGACACCAGATTGCCGAAACGCACCGCGTGAGCACAATAGGAGATACAGGATGGTCGACAATGAGCCTTCAGATAATAACTATTGTATACAAACGTGCGAGGGCTCAGGCAAGAAGAATTATCAAACAAGCCAAACGAGACTCCTGGCGCGGCTTTGTCTCTACCGTGAACAAGGACACACCAGTAGGTCAGGTCTGATCCACAATTAATAAAATCAAAAGGAAATACAAGCCACCACTTCCTCCGTAAATCCTCCACTAAGATCATATCATCGACGACCCGGTGGACATGGCCAACACACTCGCCAGGAGATTCTCAGAAACAAGCAACTCGGCCAATTAGGACCCGCGCTTCCTATACACCACAAGCGACAGGCCGAGCTGCAGTTACCAGACTTTGCTGCCACAGAAGATACACTTTTCAGTATTGAAAGAACTGCTTCTTACCCTGAAATCCTGTAAAGGTTCGAGCCCGGGACCCAGCGGGATCACTTACGGGATGATCCAGCACCTCGGTCAGGCTAACCTGACTAAGTTGTTAGCATTGTACCATGAGATTTGGACGTCTCGAACGTTTGCATTTGTAAGGTCATGGAGAGAATGGTTAACAGAAGGCTACTTTTTTGTTAGAATCGAAAGGGTTTAGTAAATGATTAACAGTGTGCTTTCCGTCGTAACAGAGGCAAATTGGATCATTTAATACACCTAGAACATTCTATCCTAGAGTCATTTAGTACAGTGCGCTTTTTGTTTGCTGTATTTTTAGATTTAGAAAAAGCCTTCGACATGACATGGCGGAAAGGAATTTTAAGTAAACTTTACGCTTTTGGTTTAAGAGGTTATTTACTCATATTCATTAGAGATTTTTTGAACTATAGAACTTTTGCTGTGAAACTTACAGCACTCATTGTCACTTCGGACACATTTGTCCAAGAGAATGGGATGCCGCAAGGCAGCGTTCGTAGCCCAATATTATTTGATATCATGATTGATAATATTCTGTCTCCAACTTCCGTCCCGAGAGATCTTAAATACTCGCTGTATGCTGAGGACTGTACGCTATGGCACGTCTTCGCCTAGTGCTCAATTTTCGGCTGAGCGGGTTCAAGTTGCGCTTGAGTCCGTTCATCGTTGGGCGCTACGGTGGGGATTTAAGTTCTCACCCAACAAAAGTATAGTGGTTCTCTTCACCCGAAAAATTGATATCCCGAATTTGCTTGTAACGTTAGACAAGAACCCGATCCCATTTCGAAATTCAGTTAAATTCTTAGGCTTAAATTTTGATAAAAGACTTAACTGGAAAAGGCATGTTGACAATCTAGTAACAAATTGCAGAAAAAAATTAAATATTCTTAAATGCCTTTCGGGTTCCTTCTGGGGAGCCAACAGAAGATCTTTATTAATGATTTATAAGTCCCTAATTAGATCTAAATTAGACTATGGCTCTCAGGTGTATGCTTCGGCGAGCGAGTATACGCCGAGGAGGATGGATGTGATACAGAATAAATGCTTGCGAATGTGTCTTGGAGCCCTAACCTGTACCAGAGTTCCACGATTGGAAGTTGGGACCCATGTACCTCCTATCCGACTAAGATGTGAGATCCTGTCGTGACAATGCGGTATCCTGATGGCCAGGAGGAACAATACAACTGCCTGTCGCCTCATTCTGGAATATTCACAGCTCAACAGAGGCGTCAGGCCCCTGGCCGTCAGAATACACTTCCTCAGTGAGAACTCCGGTATTAAAGTGGATGAAGTGGACTCGCTGGTCAAGAATTCCTTACCCCCCTGGGAGGGTTCAAAGATTAACATAAAGACGAGCGGGCTACCAACCAAAAAAGCACTTACATCGGAGAGCGAGGTATACCAGCGTTTTCGTTAAGTCATCATCGATCACTTATCGTATGTTCACTTCTACAATGACGGCTCTAAGACGGATGAATGTGTGGGTGCAAGTGTATGGTCGATGGAGTGTGCACTCAGATACCGCTTGCCGAATCATACATCTGTATTTTGCGCTGAATTGTTTGCTATTGATCGAGCCATAGACTATATAATTAATTGAAACCACAGTAAAGCGATGATTTTTTTTCTGATTCTCTTTCTGCTCTTAAAGCAATAGGATCTGAATATACAAATTCCTGTGAATTACAGGGCAAAATTATTAATAAACTAAATTCATGTGAGAAAGAAGATATCATCTTGATCTGGGTGCCTGGCTGGCGGGTCATTGTAATATGTACAGCAATGAGCAGGCAGACAGCTTGGCTACGTCGACCTCAGAACTCGAGGAGATCGTTCTGATCCCTCGGGAGCTGGGGTCCTGCCTTTCCTTTGGGGAAAAGATCAATCCATCTTCTGTGGCAGAGTCAGTGGACCAACCTGACCATCAACAGGAAATATAAGCAAGAAGTGGCGGACTGGCCGACCTCATACCGGAAGAACAGAAGAGAGGAGGTTGTGCTGGCCCGCCTCAGAATGACCTGTACATTTATCACCCACATGAAGCCGTATATCAATAAAAACTTTCCACCGACATGTCAAGAATGTCAAGAAATATTAACACTAGAACACTTACGATGTAATATCTTCAATCAACACACAAAAAGCCTCAGACTACTACAACAGGAAAAACATCTGTTTTAACATTATCAATGTACTAGGGGACAACTCGAATACCATAGACAAACTGATGGTCTTCCTCAAAGAAACGGAATTAATCAAGATGATGTAAAGTGGTTCGTGGGTTCTCTTCTGTGGCGGAGTTGGCTTCGGTGTGCGGCGGCTCCTACTTGTGCTGGTCGCGTGGTGGATGGACATGTCCATTCATTAGGCGGTCGGCTTCGGGTGAGGGGAGGTGGGGTCATCCTCCGGGCCGACTGCGCCATGGGGTTGAGTCGGCGGTCCTGGATTAAACCATCTATTCTGTGTGTATGTTGTGGTAGACGCCTATCCCATCTTCTCGCATTCTTGGGTAAAATGCAACTGTGTCGACTGGGTGGTATTTGCCGCCACGTCGGCCCAATACCCACAAATCTTTTGTTTCCATTATCTATTTTTTATAATTATCTATTCTTGTTATCATCATATCAGAATTACACTTTTTTTTCTTTAGAATAGATAGATAGGACTGATGACTTCAGTCATACCTTGAATAGGGTTGCAGGCCTAATAACCTTTCTCATAGGTCGATGACCCAACACCACACATACCGTGCTACCACACGCAAACCAACTGCATCCCATGTGATGCGTATTCCTATATAAGATACAGCCCTGGTTGTCCTTAGTATTAAGTAAGTGAACAAAACCTTTATTAATGGGTTTTGTTGCTCGTATGCCACATCGGGACCTGTTAGGTTCGTCATAACTGAACGATCCTGTAACCTAGAGATAGTTTCTGTCATTTTTTCAATTATCTATTCCAATATTTTGCCATCTCTACCCTGGTTGTAATGCATTTTGAGTAGGCTTAAGCTAGGTGCGTTCGGTTAGGTTGATTTATGTATTTGGTTTACCGAAACTGTACAGATGTTAGAACCACCCTAAGTAGATCTTTTACACATGCTACATATTTTGCGATACTGAAGTGAATGAATATTATCAAGAATCCTAAAATGTTGCTGTGAAATTCAAGAGTATGCATTGTTTTAATTACAAAGTAGCTTCATGTACATCCAAAAGATCAACATAAGAATGAAAAACTTGGAATCAAAGTTTACCAAACTAAGTTTATTTATGGATGTTTCACAAATGAGTATTCATCCATCACGATAAAGCAATGGGGATGGTGAAATGTGACGACTCGCTAACCACGTAGTGGTATGCGGCCTACTGAGTACCAGTGACTGATCTGTAGCAACAATAATAACGTCAGACACAAAAGAGGTATTCCAGTGAGTGCCTTTATAGTTCTCGTACAACATATATCTACAGCCTCGTAGGTTTATATCTACGACCTCGTAGGTTTATTTCTACAACCCCGTAGGGTTTATATCTACGACCTCGTAGGATTATTTCTACAACCTCGTAGGTTTATATCTACGACCTCGTAGGTTTATATCTACAACCTCGTAGGTTTATATCTACGACCTCGTAGGTTTATTATTCGCTCTTATATATTCTAATAGGTGAGAATATTGCTGTGAAAAATTCATGGTGGTGAGAATACTGCTAAGAGAATCCCTCTTAGGTGAGACTTTTATTGAGCTAGCTTTAATCTCTAAGATTCTGTCAAGTTTCAGAAATGGAGACAGTTGTAGATTTGTGTTATTGTTGTCAAACTCATGTGTTTCCGTATTACTAAGGTCACATAATATTCAATAGATAGGGAATTCGACTCTTCTCATGTTGAAATGTTTAGTGTGCATTTTCGTCTGTGTGTGTGTGTGTGTGTGTGTGTGTGTTGGCTAGTGTGTTGTATCTTTCCATACTTTCCAAAATAGGCCACATTACGGCTACTTGGCAACTTCATCGGTCGGCTTCACGGGAACAGTTGTCGTTTAGCTTTTAAATGTCCCGCCACACAAAAGCACGTAATGTCTCAACACACTTGCTTTGGATACTGCGTGCCTAAAAATGCACACGTGAAACACTTCAAGGTGATGGACAGTATATTTCCATAACAGTTAAATGATGACATTATCTCGGAAGAGTCAATAAAAAACAGCTCATAACATTGCCAACGATCGCTATTGCTCTCACTTGATAGACTTAGTGGGTGGTAATGTCACCTACGGGAGCAGAAGATACATTTTTGTAAGCGCGCGGCGAAGAAATGTCACGTCTCCTGTCTTCAAGGTTCACGTGACCCTACACAAGTGTTCCTGATTCCAAACTGATCGACCAACAGTTGCCAAGTGTTTCTTACTAGTGCGTGTAAGTAGCTGCTGTCCTTAATCATAAAAAAAAATTCATATAAATGCCTAAAATACCTTAATGGCTGCATTTCTAACATATTTCCTTATTCCTTCGACAGATGGTCGCTAATGTTGACGTCATCACCAGCCGGGAAGCATGATTAAAACGGCTTCCTCAGAAAACAGCGCGCGGGGGCGGCTGTGGGTAAGATGGCAGGAGGAGGGCTCGGTTCGCAAAAGGCCGCGCGTGAGGAGGATGAACAGATGGGGCAGGTACCTAGTGCGGGACAGACCCATGTCGCCAGCTGTCCACTAGACCCGTCAGCTACAGTCGCTGTGTCATCCACGCACCACCACACGCCGTCTCCAGGAACAACATCTACACTCTCACATTCCTGGTGAGGAAGAGGAACTGAACCTTGGATTTGTCCTGCAGCATTCAGGACTGGGAGAAGATTAAACCATGTTGTCCTCAGTTGAGGCAGGTTCAAGGCTGTGCTGGCGCCCTCACAATACCCGTTATAATTCTGAATATATCTCTGAGCTTCAGTACAGTGGCAGAGTGCAAGTGTCATGTTGGGGATGGATGTAGTCACCTGGGCCTGACGAGCTGGTAGATACTGAAGGTCGCTGTAACGTCCAGCAATACATTAAGACAGAGGATGTTCTTCCTTCTCTTCGTGTCATGTCCGTACCAGAACCAAATGCCACCAAGCTCGTGCAGGATAATTGCTCAATACACACCAGTAGTGCAGTGTGTGAGTGGCTTAGACCCACCCACAAAGTCGTATCTTGAACTGGTCCACGAAAGGATGAGACATGAATCTTATAGAGAACCTGTGGGCAATTATGTGCCAGGAACCGACCAGGCATCATGGACGCTGCACGTGAGGTATGGCAGAGCCTTCGTCGCCGCCCAAGTGTCTGCAGAAACCTCGTCCATTCTGTTCCCACAAGGATTCAGGAGGTCTTCGATGCTCGTGGGGGTAGGGTCATCATATTAAATGTAATTCAAGTTAATCTATCATGTTACTGCAATAAGCTAATGTTCCTGTTCGTCCTGTATGGTTATTCTAATCACAAAACACCATCAGTCTCTATGTAGAATTCCTGAAAATAGTGTTTCGGATACTTTTAATACTTATCTATGTGGGAAATAAACTCACTCCCCAGTGTTGTGTCTCGATGTCCAGAAACCTTTACAAGGTAAAGCATCACTCTGCTACCCGGCTGTGTTGTGATAGGGAAACAAAGTCTAGTACCTATGACTAATATGCACATAAATATGATAAAAACAAAAATAATTGCTCAAGTTGCCGAATTTCTGTGTTCTTAACCTAACCCTAAACAACTATTTCATTATGTGACACTCACCAGAAGAGGGATGCCAGGTTCCGTGTCCAGGTAGAGGCGACAATCGATTGTAACAATAAAATCTGGAAATTGAATGGACTTGAAACAACCCCTCAAAAACTAACATATGGATAGTAATTCACTAATAAGTCCGTAGCCGTCACCTCCACCTTCACCAGAACAGCTGTGTTACCAGACCGAGGCACCTGGGTTCACTCACCATGAATCACATGCTCGAGATTCACAGCAATTCCGATACGATTGTGATTCGAATACGAGAGCCGTGAGCTCGCCAATGTACCTTCAAGACTTTAGTCTGCGACTGTACACTCAACATACTTATACCTCTGTAGTTTGAACAACTCATTCTTATTCCCTTGCCTTCATATAATGGCTCTATACATATATTTGGTCGATTATTAGCACCTCACCATGATTCATACAGACAACAAAATTCTAAGTAACCAATCAACAACACAGTCACACCCTTTCTTCATGAATTCAACAGCAATAACATCCTTGCCACATCTTATCTTACTTACCACTTTTTCGCTCATTACCAAACCACTTTCCATGAATCACTCACTTCGCATACTACCCTGAACCCAAACATCCTTACACGCTCCACTCTGTCATCAAACACATTCAGCAGTCCTTCAAAATACTCACTTCATCTCACTTCATCACTGCTTGTTACCATTAACACTTTAGCCCCCTAAACCGATGTTCTTATTTGTTTCCTTGTTCTTCGCGGACAAAAGTCCACATCAAGGTAGGCCCAAACTGAATTACAGTGAGGCTAATGACAAGGAAAAATTCTAACTTGGAAAAGTACTTACTAATTTCTGACGAAGTTAAAAAAAAAAGACTTTCTTAGAATGTGCCAAGTTATAGTTACTGGGAAAGACACGAGAGGGTAGGTTCCAAAAAATCGAGGTGAAGGGAAAGAAGCAATTATCAAAATGGCCCAACCTTGAGTGTCCAACAGCGGTCACACATACGCGACACAGCACATGATCACACACACACACACACACACACACACACACACACACACACACACACACACACACACACACACTAGGTATTCCCAATCACCAGTCCTTTTTCAGCACATAAATCTACAAGCTCTTCACCATTTCCATTTACAACACTGAACACCCTATGTATACCAATTATTCCCTCAACTGCCACATTACTCACCTTTGCATTCAAATCACCCATCGCTATAACCCGGTCTCGTACATCAAAACCACTAACACACTCATTCAGCTGCTCCCAAAACACTTGCCTCTCATGATCTTTCTTCTCATGCCCAGGTGCATATGCACCAATAATCACCCATCTCTCTCCATCAACTTTCAGTTTTACCCATATTAATCGAGAATTTACTTTCTGACATTCTATCACATACTCCCACAACTCCTGTTTCAGGAGTACTGCTACTCCTTCCCTTGCTCTTGTCCTCTCACTAAACCCTGACTTTACTCCCAAGACATTCCCAAACCACTCTTCCCCTTTACCCTTCAGCTTCGTTTCATTCAGAGCCAAAACATCCAGGTTCCTTTCCTCAAACATACTACCTATCTCTCCTTGTTTCGCATCTTGGTTACATCCACACACATTTAGACACCCCAGTCTGAGCCTTCGAGGAGGATGAGCACTCCCCGCGTGACTCCTTCTGTTTCCCATTTTAGAAAGTTAAAAAATACAAGCGAGATATACATAAGTATACGTATGTAAGTAGGAGAGATGGCCAGAGAAGGTTATTGGATTACGTGTTAATTGACAGGCGCGCGAAAGAGAGACTTTTGGATGTTAATGTGCTGAGAGGTGCAACTGGAGGGATGTCTGATCATTATCTTGTGGAGGCTAAGGTGAAGATTTGTATGGGTTTTCAGAAAAGAAGAGGGAATGTTGGGGTGAAGAGGTTGGTGAAAGTAAGTGAGCTTGGGAAGGAGACTTGTGCGAGGAAGTACCAGGAGAGACTGAGTACAGGATGGAAAAAGGTGAGAACAATGGAAGTAAGGGGAGTGGGGGAGGAATGGGATGTATTTAGGGAATCGGTGATGGATTGCGCAAAAGATGCTTGTGGCATGAGAAGAGTGGGAGGTGGGTAGTGAGTGGTGGGATGAAGAAGTAAGATTATTAGTGAAAGAGAAGAGAGAGGCATTTGGACGATTTTTGCAGGGAAAAGATGCAATTGAGTGGGAGATGTATAAAAGAAAGAGACAGGAGGTCAAGAGAAAGGTGCAAGAGGTGAAAAAGAGGGCAAATGAGAGTTGGGGTGAGAGAGTATAATTAAATTTTAGGGAGAATAAAAAGATGTTCTGGAAGGAGGTAAATAAAGTGCGTAAGACAAGGGAGCAAATGGGAACTTCAGTGAAGGGCGCAAATGGGGAGGTGATAACAAGTAGTGGTGATGTGAGGAAATGGAGTGAGTATTTTGACGGTTTGTTGAATGTGTTTGATGATAGAGTGGCAGATATAGGGTGTTTTGGTCGAGGTGGTGTGCAAAGTGAGAGGGTTAGGGAAAATGATTTGGTAAACAGAGAAGAGGTAGTAAAAGCTTTGCGGAAGATGAAAGCCGGCAAGGCAGCAGGTTTGGATGGTATTGCAGTGGAATTTATTAAAAAAAGGGGGTGACTGTATTATTGACTGGTTGGTAAGGTTATTTAATTTATGTATGACTCATGGTGAGGTGCCTGAGGATTGGCGGAATGCGTGCATAGTGTCATTGTACAAAGGCAAAGGGGATAAGAGTGAGTGCTCAAATTACAGAGGTATAAGTTTGTTGAGTATTCCTGGTAAATTATTTGGGAGGGTATTGATTGAGAGGGTGAAGGCATGTACAGAGCATCAGATTGGGGAAGAGCAGTGTGGTTTCAGAAGTGGTAGAGGATGTGTGGATCAGGTGTTTGCTTTGAAGAATGTATGCGAGAAATACTCAGAAAAACAAATGGATTTGTATGTAGCATTTATGGATCTGGAGAAGGCATATGATAGAGTTGATAGAGATACTCTGTGGAAGGTATTAAGAATATATGATCTGGGAGGCAAGTTGTTAGAAGCAGTGAAAAGTTTTTATCGAAGATGTAAGGCATGTGTATGTGTAGGAAGAGAGGAAAGTGATTGGTTCTCAGTGAATGTAGGTTTGCAGCAGGGGTGTGTGATGTCTCCATGGTTGTTTAATTTGTTTATGGATGGGGTTGTTAGGGAGGTGAATGCAAGAGTTTTGGAAAGAGGGGCAAGTATGAAGTCTGTTGGGGATGAGAGAGCTTGGGAAGTGAGTCAGTTGTTGTTCGCTGATGATACAGCGCTGGTGGCTGATTCATGTGAGAGACTGCAGAAGCTGGTGACTGAGTTTGGTAAAGTGTGTGAAAGAAGAAAGTTAAGAGTAAATGTGAATAAGAGCAAGGTTATTAGGTACAGTAGGGTTGAGGGTCAAGTCAATTGGGAGGTAAGTTTGAATGGAGAAAAACTGGAGGAAGTAAAGTGTTTTAGATATGTGGGAGTGGATCTGGCAGCGGATGGAACCATGGAAGAGGAAGTGGATCATAGGGTGGGGGAGGGGGCGAAAATCCTGGGAGCCTTGAAGAATGTGTGGAAGTCGAGAACATTATCTCGGAAAGCAAACATGGGTATGTTTGAAGGAATAGTGGTTCCAACAATGTTGTATGGTTGCGAGGCGTGGACTATGGATAGAGTTGTGCGCAGGAGGATGGATGTGCTGGAAATGAGATGTTTGAGGACAATGTGTGGTATGAGGTGGTTTGATCGAGTAAGTAACGTAAGGGTAAGAGAGATGTGTGGAAATAAAAAGAGCGTGGTTGAGAGAGCAGAAGAGGGTGTTTTGAAATGGTTTGGGCACATGGAGAGAATGAGTGAGGAAAGATTGACCAAGAGGATATATGTGTCGGAGGTGGAGGGAACGAGGAGAAGTGGGAGACCAAATTGGAGGTGGAAAGATGGAGTGAAAAAGATTTTGTGTGATCGGGGCCTGAACATGCAGGAGGGTGAAAGGAGGGCAAGGAATAGAGTGAATTGGATCGATGTGGTATACCGGGGTTGACGTGCTGTCAGTGGATTGAATCAGGGCATGTGAAGCGTCTGGGGTAAACCATGGAAAGCTGTGTAGGTATGTATATTTGCGTGTGTGGACGTGTATGTATATACATGTGTATGGGGGTGGGTTGGGCCATTTCTTTCGTCTGTTTCCTTGCGCTACCTCGCAAACGCGGGAGACAGCGACAAAGCAAAAAAAAAAAAAAGATATATATATAGACTTAACAACCCATTAGCAACACAGTCACCCACTTCTCTAATAACTTCCACTGCAATACCATACAAACCCGCCGCCTTGCCGGCTTTCATCTACCGCAAAGCTTTCACTACCATTCTCCCTGACCCTCTCACTTCGCACACCACCTCGACCAAAACACCCTATATCTGCAACTCTATCATCAAACACATTCAACAAACCTTCAAAATACTCACTCCATCTCCTCACTTCATCACTACTTGTTATTACCTCCTCATTTGCTCACTTCACCGATGTTCTCATTTGTTTTCTTGTCTTACGCACTTTATTTACCTCCTTCCAAAACGTCTTTTTATCCTCCCTAAAATTTGATGATACTCTTTCACCCAAACTCTCATTTGCCCTCTTTTTCACCTCTAGCATATTTCTCTTGACCTCCTGCCTCTTTCTTTTATACATCTCCCAGTGATTTTCACTATTTCCCTCCAAAAATCGTTCAAACGCCTCTTTCTTCTCTTTCACTTACAATCTTACTTCTTCATCCCACCATTCACTACCCTTTCTAATCTGCCCACCTCCCACCTTTCTCAAGCCACATGCATCTTTTGCGCAAGCCATCACTGCTTTTGGTTGTTAAGGATATTCAGTGTATGTATGGTTCACGGTAAAGTGCCCAAGAATTGGCAGAATGCATGCATTGCGCCATTGTACAAATGCAAAGGATATAAAGGTGAGTGTTCATTATACAGGGGCATAAGTTTGTTGAGTATTCCTGGGAAATTATATGGGAGGGTATTGATTGAGAGGGTAAAGGCATGTACAGAGCGTCAGATTGGGGAAGAGCAGTGTGGTTCTTTCAGAAGTGGTAGAGGATGTGTGGATCAAGTGTTTGCTTTGAAGAATGCATGTGAAAAATACTTAGAAAAACAGATGACTTTGTATGTAGCATTTACGGATCTGGAAAGGACATATGATAGAATTGATAGATAGGCTTTGTGGAAGGTTTTAAGAGTATATGATGTGGGAGGCAAATTGCTACAAGCAGTGAAAAGTTTTTACCAAGGATGTAAGACATGTGTATGAGTAGGAAGAAGGGAAAGCGATTGGTTCCCAATGAATGTCGGTTTGCAGAAGGGGTGTGTGATGTCTCCATGGTTAATTTGTTTATATAGATGGGTTGGTCAGGGAAGTGAATGGAAGAGTTTGGGTGAGAGGGGCAAGTATGCAATCTGTTGTGGATGAGAGGGCTAGGGAAGTGAGTCAGTTGCTGTACGCTTATGATACATCGCTGGTGGCTGATTCGGGTGAGAAACTGCAGATGGTGACAGTTTGGTAAAGTGTGTGAAGGAAGAAAGCTGAGAGTAAATGTGAATAAGAATAGGGTAATTAGGTTCAGTAAGGTTGAGGGGCAAGTTAATTGGGAGATAAGTTTGAACGGAGAAAAACTGGAGGAAGTGAAGTGTTTTAGATATCTGGGAGTGGATTTAGCAGCGGATGGAACCATGGGAGCGGAAGTGAGTCACAGGGTGGGGGAGGGGGCAAAGGTTCTGGGAGCGGTGAACAATGTGTGGAAGGCAAGAACGTTATCTCGGAGAGCAAATATGGGTATGGTTGAAGGAATAGTAGTTTCAGCAATGTTGTATAGTTGCGAGGCATGGGCTATAGATAAGGTTGTGCGGAGGAGGGTGGATGTGTTGGAAATGAAATGTCTTAGGACAATACGTGGTGTGAAGTGGTTTCATCGAGTAAGTACTTAAAGGGTAAGAGAGATGTGTGGTAATAAAAAGAGTGTGGTTGAGAGAGGAGAAGAGGGTGTTGAAATGGTTTGGATACATGGAGAGAATGAATGATAAAAGATTGACAAAAAAGATATATATGCTAGAGCGGAGGGAAGAAGGAGAAGTGGGAGACCAAATTGGAGGTGGAAGGATGGAGTGAAAAAGATTTTGAGCGATTGGGACCTGAACATAGAGGAGGGTGAAAGGAGTGCAAGGAATATAGTGAATTGGAACGATGTGCAATACCGGGGTGGACGTGCAGTCAATGGATTGAACTGGGGCATGTGAAGCGTCTAGGGTAAACCATATAATGGTCTGTGGGTGCCTGGAGGTGAAACGGTAACTGTGGTTTCGGTGCATTACACATGACAGCTAGAGACTGAGTGTGAATGAATGTGGCTTTTGTTTTCTTTTCCTGGCGCTACCTCGCTGGAGGGGAAGGGGGATCCTATTTCATGTGTGGCGGGGTGGCGACTGAAATAGATAAAGGCAGCAAGTATGAATATGTAAATATGTATATGTGTATATGTCTGTGTATGTATATGTATTCATCCCTGGGGATAGGGGAGAAAGAATACTTCCCACGTATTCCCTGCGTGTCGTAGAAGGCGACTAAAAGGGAAGGGAGCGGGGGGCTGGAAACCCTCCCCTCTTGTTTTTTTTTTTTATTTTCCCAAAGAAGGAACAAAGAAGGGGGCCAGATGAGGATATTCCCTCAAAGGCCCAGTCCTCTGTTCTTAACGCTACCTCGCTAACGCGGGAAATGGCGAATAGTTTGAAAAAAAAAGAAAAGATGTATATGTATGTATACGTTGAAATGTAGAGGTAGTATATGTGCGTGTGTGGGCGCTTATGTATATATCAGGACAATACTTACTTATAATCACAACACGTCTCGCTATATCCATGACTAATTGGAAAACGAGGTAGATGATGTACACATTGCTCTGATGGATTTGAAACAAAAATCGTTAAACTCACCATCAAACAGAACTCAACTTTATTGTTCCCTAAATCCAAGTTTTGTAACACATGACATATATAAATTGAAGACAGATGTAAGAGAGACAGAGCGAATGTCATGGTCTAGGTTGCGTTTAAGCGCTCACTCCCTCGCTGTGGAGGAAGGGCGTTGGAACAGGCGAGGGAGGAGGGGCAGGTTACCATTGGAGGAGCGGCTTTGTATGTGTGGAAATATTCAAACCGAGAAACATGTTATAGAACAGTGCGCAATGTCTACCCAGCTAAGACAGGAGTTCGGTATTACTACCATGCAAGACTTCTTTGTAAATAGGATGGATCATAAAACTGTATGTCATGCTATTCATGAATTTTTGAACCAATATGCCTAATTGTGTTAGAATATGCCAGCTACTATGTTTCTCTTATGTATTGTATTGGGTGTCTTATGTTTAAGTCATTACATAATAAGTATTTTTCATTTGGACCATAATTAACGTTTCATGTTATGGTGATGATGGTTTACTTTTGGTTTCGGTATTTTTTAGAAATTTGTGACTTATGTGATTCTGTGGTCAATAAATAATCTAATCTAATCTAATCTGTATGTGGGTGGGTTGGGCCATTCCTCGTCTGTTTCCTTGGGCTACGTCGCTACTGCGGGAGACGGCGATTAGGTATAATGAAAAAGATAGTATATATATATATATATATATATATATATATATATATATATATATATATATATATATATATATATATATATATATATATATTCATTATTCTACTTTATCATATTAGCGAGGTAGTGCAAGGGAACAGATGAAAGAATGGCCCAACCCACCCAAATACACATGCATATACAAAAACGCCCTCACACGCACATATACATACCTCTATATTTCAACATATACATACATATACATACACAGACATATACACATATACATATTCATACCTGCTGCCTTCATCTTTTCCGTCGCCATCCCGCAACACATGAAATAGCATCGCATCGCAACCATATAACAATGTTGAAACCACTATTCCCTCAAACATACCCATTTTTCCTTCTCCGAGATAACACTCGCCTTCCACACATTCTTCAACGCTCCCAGGACCTTCGCCCCTCCCTCACCTTGTGACTCATTTCCGATTCCACGGTTCCATTCGCTGCTAAGTCTACTCCCAGATATCTATAACACTTTACTTCCTCCAGTTTTTCTCCATTCAAACGTACCTTCCAAATAACTTGTCCCTCAAACCTACTAAGCTTAATAACCTTGCTCTTATTCACATTTGCTCTCAATTTTCTTCTTTCACAGACTATACGAAATTCAGTCACCAACTTCTGTAGCTTCTAACCAGAATCAGCCTGCAGCGCTGTATCATCAGCGAACAACAACTGACTCACTTCCCAAGCTCTCTCATCCACAACAGACTGCATACTTGCCTCTCTTCCCAAAACTATTGCATTCACCTCCCTAACAACCCCATCCGTAAACAAATTAAACATCCATGGAGACATCACACACCCCTGCCGCAAACCGACATTCACTGGGAACCAATCACTCTCCTCTCTTCCTACTCGTACACAAGCCTTACATCCATGGTAAAAACTTTTCACTGCTTCTAGCAGCTTACCTCCCATACCAAAATTCCCTTGATACCTCCCACAAAGCATCTCTATCAACTCCATCATATGCCTTCTCCAGATCCATAAATGGTGCATACATATCCATCTGATTCTCTAAGTATTTCTCACACACATTCTTCAAAGCAAACACCTGATCCACACACCCTCTACCACTTCTGAAACTACACCGCTCTTCCCTAATCTGATGCTCTGTACATGCCTTCACCCTCTCAATCAATACCCTCTCATATAATTTCCCAGGAATACTAAACAAACTTATACCTCTGTAATCTGAACACTCACCTGGCACTATGCAGGCATTCCGCCAATCCTCAGGCACTTCACCATGAACCATACCCTCTTTCACCTGTGATAAGTAATCTTTGTATGGGATTTTTTGAAACAAAATTACTAAAGGATATCTTACCTTCTAATGCAATTTGGTTTACGCATGTAGATGATGTTCTTTGTATTTGGCCAACAAATGAAAATTTACAAATATTTCTCCTCTCACTTAACAATTTAGTACCTTCTATCAAATTTACTGTAGAAAATGAAAATAATGGTATGTTACCATTTTTAGATTGCATGATCCATAGGCAAGGAAACAAGTTTAAGTTCGGCATATACAGAAAACCTACCAATGTATGCTCATATATCCATTATTACTCATATCAACATGACAAGAGTTAAATTATCGAGTTAAATTATCAGCATTTCAGTCTATGTTTCTTAGGGCATTACGTATCTGCAGTCAAGAGTTTATTGATGATGAGTTTGAGAAGATATATTCTATTGGATCTAAGTTAAAGTACCCTATATCTTTCATTGAGAAATCTCATAAGTTAGCAAAGAAATTTTATAGAGTTGAGCCCAAACCTCCCATTGACACCAAGAATCTTTTAGTTCTCCCTTTCAATAATAATTTCACTTTACTTCCCATGTTGCATAAATCCTTTAATGTAAATGTTCCCTTCAGCAACAATAATACTACAAAGAATATCTTAATGAGGAATTCACCAGATTTTCTCCTGGATATATCTATAAAGTGCCATGTAGAAATTGTGATAAGTGTTATGTTGGGCAGACTGGTAAGGATCTTTCTGTTAGACTTAAGCAACATAAATATAGTATAAGAACGAAGCGAGAATCATATGCCTTGTTTAATCACGTTAAAAACTATGATCATTGTTTTGACTCTAGTAATGCCATCTCAGTTATTAACTCTAACTCTATTACCAAGAGAGATATCATTGAATCTTCTATCATTAAATGCACAAAGAATTATAATCTTAATATTAGTGATGGTCTATACGAATTAGATAACTTTATTGCTGATGAAATTTGTAAAATGATATGTTTATGAACGCTCGTTATCTGTCTTGGACAATCGCATGTTTACCAAATGGTGTCCTAGCTTCGTCTCTTCGATGTATATCAACTGACTGTTATATCTCTCTTATGTCTCCCCTGATGATGTAATTATTACACGAAAGTGCACTTGGGAACTTAACGTGTTTCATTTTCCCCGTGGACTCATAGGAATATATTGATCACGCGCAAAATTGTGATCCTTTCCATATATATATATATATATATATATATATATATATATATATATATATATATATATATATACATTTCTATTTCTTTTTTTGCTTTGTCGCTGTCTCCCGCGTTTGCGAGGTAGCGCAAGGAAACAGACGAAAGAAATGGCCCAACCCACCCCCATACACATGTATATACATACACGTCCACACACGCAAATATACATACCTACACAGCTTTCCATGGTTTACCCCAGACGCTTCACATGCCCTGATTCAATCCACTGACAGCACGTCAACCCCGGTATACCACATCGATCCAATTCACTCTATTCCTTGCCCTCCTTTCACCCTCCTGCATGTTCAGGCCCCGATCACACAAAATCTTTTTCACTCCATCTTTCCACCTCCAATTTGGTCTCCCACTTCTCCTCGTTCCCTCCACCTCCGACACATATATCCTCTTGGTCAATCTTTCCTCACTCATTCTCTCCATGTGCCCAAACCATTTCAAAACACCCACTTCTGCTCTCTCAACCACGCTCTTTTTATTCCCACACATCTCTCTTACCCTTACGTTACTTACTCGATCAAACCACCTCACACCACACATTGTCCTCAAACATCTCATTTTCAGCACATCCACCCTCCTGCGCACAACTCTATCCATAGCCCACGCCTCGCAACCATACAACATTGTTGGAACCACTATTCCTTCAAACATACCCATTTTTGCTTTCCGAGATAATGTTCTCGACTACCACACATTATTCAAGGCTCCCAGGATTTTCGCCCCCTCCCCCACCCTATGATCCACTTCCGCTTCCATGGTTCCATCCGCTGCCAGATCCACTCCCAGATATCTAAAACACTTTACTTCCTCCAGTTCTTCTCCATTCAAACTTACCTCCCAATTGACTTGACCCTCAACCCTACTGTACCTAATAACCTTGCTCTTATTCACATTTACTCTTAACTTTCTTCTTTCACACACTTTACCAAACTCAGTCACCAGCTTCTGCAGTTTCTTACATGAATCAGCCACCAGCGCTGTATCATCAGCGAACAAAAACTGACTCACTTCACAAGCTCTCTCATCCACAACAGACTTCATACTTGCCCCTCTTTCCAAAACTCTTGCATTCACCTCCCTAACAACCCCATCCATAAACAAATTAAACAACCATGGAGACATCACACACCCCTGCCGCAAACCTACATTCACTGAGAACAATCACTTTCCTCTCTTCCTACACGTACACATGCCTTACATTCTCGATAAAAACTTTTCACTGCTTCTAACAACTTGCCTCCCACACCATATATTCTTAATACTTCCACAGAGCATCTCTATCAACTCTATCATATATATATATATATATATATATATATATATATATATATATATATATATATATATATATATATATATATGGTGGAGGGGCGCGTCGTGGGGGAGGTATCTGTGACGGGGGTAGGTGGGAGTGGGTGTCAGCAGTTTTATTGCCAGACTCTTGTGTGAGTTGCCTGTGTTGGTCGGAGAGGAGGGACAGGCTCAGCGAGATGGAGGCCTCAATGTAGGTGGTGTAAGATGGGCCCAGGATGATTCTGCATCCCGTTTTCTGCACTCCTTTCTCAAAGAGCTGGGCCCTATCTGTAGCTGTTAGTGAGGAGGACCAGGCGGGGGAGGCGTGCATGAGCATAGGTAGAATGATGATAGTGTAGACATTCCTGAGCTCAGATGGAGGGACACTTGGTGAATTTAGCCGGCGGAGGAGGTACAGACGGTACGAGTAAGATTTTACAATATCGCTGACATGTCTTCCAGTTTAAACCGTGGTCTGTAGTGACACCAAGAAGCTGGAGTCTCTTGACTCCCCAGAGGATGTCAGGGGATGGTGTGATGTCAGGGGACAGGGTGTTGTCAGCGCCCAGATTGATGTGCGTCATCACAGTCTTGGTGTGGTTGATGGTGACGTCATTGGCCGTAGTCCACTCCTGAAGGTTGTTGTTGATGTGCTGAAGGACATATGTGTATGTGTCTGTCTGTCTGTGTAATCAATAGGTTTTGTAGTCCAGCCTGAGTATTTTGATATTCAGTGCGTGAGAATATATATATATATATATATATATATATATATATATATATATATATATATATATATATATATATATATATATCCCTGGGGATAGGGGATTAAGAATACTTCCGACGTATTCCCTGCGTGTCGTAGAAGGCGACTAAAAGGGGAGGGAGCGGGGGGCTGGAAATCCTTCCCTCTCGGTTTTTTTTTTTCCCCAAAAGAAGGAACAGAGGGGGGCCAGGTGAGGATATTCCAAAAAAGGTCCAGTCCTCTGTTCTTAACGCTACCTCGCTAACGCGGGAAATGGCAAATAGTCTAAAAGAAAAAAAAAAGAATATATATATATATATATATATATATATATATATATATATATATATATATATATATATATATATATATATATATATGGAAAGGATCCCAATTTTGCGCGTGATCAATATATTCCTATGAGTCCACGGGGAACATGAAACATTTTAAGTTCCCAAGTGCACTTTCGTGTAATAATCACATCATCAGGGGAGACACAAGAGAGACATATAACAGTCACTTGATATACATCGAAGAGACAATTTGGTACCTTCCATTAAATTTACTGTAGAAAATGAAAACAGTGGTATGCTACCATTTTCAGATTGCATGATCTATAGGCAAGGAAATAAGTTTAAGTTTAGCATATACAGAAAACCCACCAATGTATGCTCATATATCCATTATTACTCATCTCAACACGACAGAGTTAAATTATCATTATATATGAAGGTGCGCGTTCATATACACTTTATTCGTATATATATATATATATATATATATATATATATATATATATATATATATATATATATATATATATATATATATATATATATAACCAGGGAATACCTGGTTTAAAAAGCGAGATATACATAAGTATACTTATGTAAGTAGGAGAGATGGCCAGAGAGCGTTATTGGATTACGTGTTAATTGACAGGCGCGCGAAAGAGAGACTTTTGGATGTTAATGTGCTGAGAGGTGCAACTGGAGGGATGTCTGATCATTATCTTGTGGAGGCTAAGGTGAAGATTTGTATGGGTTTTCAGAAAAGAAGAGTGAATGTTGGGGTGAAGAGGGTGGTGAGAGTAAGTGAGCTTGGGAAGGAGACTTGTGTGAGGAAGTACCAGGAGAGACTGAGTACAGAATGGAAAGAGGTGAGAAAAATGGAAGTAAGGGGAGTGGGGGAGGAATGGGATGTATTTAGGGAATCAGTGATGGATTGCGCAAAAGATGCTTGAGGCATGAGAAGAGTGGGAGGTGGGTTGATTAGAAAGGGTAGTGAGTGGTGGGATGAAGAAGTAAGATTATTAGTGAAAGAGAAGAGAGAGGCATTTGGACAATTTTTGCAGGGAAAAAATGCAATTGAGTGGGAGATGTATAAAAGAAAGAGACAGGAGGTCAAGATAAAGGTGCAAGAGGTGAAAAAAAGGGCAAATGAGAGTTGGGGTGAGAGAGTATCATTAAATTTTAGGGAGAATAAAAAGATGTTCTGAAAGGAGGTAAATAAAGTGCGTAAGACAAGGGAGCAAATTTGAACTTCAGTGAAGGGCGCAAATGGGGAGGTGATAACAAGTAGTGGTGATATGAGAAGGAGATGGAGTGAGTATTTTGACGGTTTGTTGAATGTGTTTGATGATAGAGTGGCAGATATAGGGTGTTTTGGTCGAGGTGGTGTGCAAAGTGAGAGGGTTAGGGAAATGATTTGGTAAACAGAGAAGAGGTAGTAAAAGCTTTGCGGAAGATGAAAGCCGGCAAGGCAGCAGGTTTGGATGGTATTGCAGTGGAATTTATTAAAAAAGGGGGTGACTGTATTGTTGACTGGCTGGTAAGGTTATTTAATGTATGTATGACTCATGGTGAGGTGCCTGAGGATTGGCGGAATGCGTGCATAGTGCCATTGTACAAAGCAAAGGGGATAAGAGTGAGTGCTCAAATTACAGAGGTATAAGTTTGTTGAGTATTCCTGGTAAATTATATGGGAGGATATTGATTGAGACGGTGAAGGCATGTACAGAGCATCAGATTGGGGAAGAGCAGTGTGGTTTCAGAAGTGGTAGAGGATGTGTGGATCAGGTGTTTGCTTTGAAGAATGTATGTGAGAAATACTTAGAAAAGCAAATGGATTTGTATGTAGCATTTATGGATCTGGAGAAGGCATATGATAGAGTTGATAGAGATGCTCTGTGGAAGGTATTAAGAATATATGGTGTGGGAGGCAAGTTGTTAGAAGCAGTGAAAAGTTTTTATCGACGATGTAAGACATGTGTACGTGTAGGAAGAGAGGAAAGTGATTGGTTCTCAGTGAATGTAGGTTTGCGGCAGGGGTGTGTGATGTCTCCATGGTTGTTTAATTTGTTTATGGATGGGGTTGTTAGGAGGTGAATGCAAGAGTTTTGGAAAGAGGGGCAAGTATGAAGTCTGTTGGGGATGAGAGAGCTTGGGAAGTGAGTCAGTTGTTGTTCGCTGATGATACAGCGCTGGTGGCTGATTCATGTGAGAAACTGCAGAAGCTGGTGACTGAGTTTGGTAAAGTGTGTGAAAGAAGAAGTAAGAGTAAATGTGAATAAGAGCAAGGTTATTAGGTACAGTAGGGTTGAGGGTCAAGTCAATTGGGAGGTGAGTTTGAATGGAGAAAAACTGGAGGAAGTGAAGTGTTTTAGATGTCTGGGAGTGGATCTGGCAGCGGATGGAACCATGGAAGCGGAAGTGGATCATAGGGTGAGGGAGGGGGCGAAAATTCTGGGAGCCTTGAAGAATGTGTGGAAGTCGAGAACATTATCTCGGAAAGCAAAAATGGGTATGTTTGAAGGAATAGTGGTTCCAACAATGTTGTATGGTTGCGAGGCGTGGGCTATGGATAGAGTTGTGCGCAGGAGGATGGATGTGCTGGAAATGAGATGTTTGAGGACAATGTGTGGTGTGAGGTGGTTTGATCGAGTAAGTAACGTAAGGGTAAGAGAGATGTGTGGAAATAAAAAGAGCGTGGTTGAGAGAGCAGAAGAGGGTGTTTTGAAATGTTTTGGGCACATGGAGAGAATGAGTGAGGAAAGATTGACCAAGAGGATATATGTGTCGGAAGTGGAGCGAACGAGGAGAAGTGGGAGACCAAATTGGAGGTGGAAAGATGGAGTGAAAAAGATTTTGAGTGATCGGGGCCTGAACATGCAGGAGGGTGAAAGGCGGGCAAGGAATAGAGTGAATTGGATCGATGTGGTATACCGGGGTTAACGTGTTGTCAGTGGATTGAATCAGGGGATGTGAAGCGTCTGGGGTATACCATGGAAAGTTGTGTGGGGCCTGGATGTGGAAAGGAAGCTGTGGTTTCGGGCATTATTGCATGACAGCTAGAGACTGAGTGTGAACGAATGCGGCCTTTGTTGTCTTTTCCTAGCGCTACCTCGCACACATGAGGGGGGAGGGGGATGGTATTCCATGTGTGGCGAGGTGGCGATGGGAATGAATAAAGACAGACAGTGTGAATTGTGTGCATGGGTATATATGTATGTGTCTGTGTGTGTATATATATGTGTACATTGAGATGTATAGGTATGTATATTTGCGTGTGTGAACGTGTATGTATATACATGTGTATGGGGTTGGGTTGGGCCATTTCTTTCGTCTGTTTCCTTGCCCTACCTCGCAAACGCGGGAGACAGCGACAAAGCAAAATAGATAAATAAAATAAATATAGATACTGGAAATGGTGAAGAGCTTTTAGATTTATGTGCTGAAAAAGGACTGGTGATTGGGAATACCTGGTTTAAAAAGCGAGATATACATAAGTATAAGTATGTAAGTAGGAGAGATGGCCAGAGAGCGTTATTGGATTACGTGCTAATTGATAGACGCACGAAAGAGACTTTTGGATGTTAATGTGCTGAGAGGTGCGACTGGAGGGATGTCTGATCATTATCTTGTGGAGACGAAGGTGAAGATTTGTGTGGGTTTTCAGAAAAGAAGAGAGAATGTTGGGGTGAAGAGAGTGGTGAGAGTAAGTGAGCTTGGGAAGGAGACTTGTGTAAGGAAGTACCAGGAGAGACTGAGTACAGAATGGAAAAAGGTGAGAACAAAGGAGACAAGGGGAGTGAGGGAGGAATGGGATGCATTTAGGGAAGCAGTGATGGCTTGCGCAAAAGATGCTTGTGGCATGAGAAGCGTGGGAGATGGGTTGATCAGAAAAGGTAGTGAGCGGTGGGATGAAGAAGTAAGATTATTAGTGAAAGAGAAAAGAGAGGCATTTGGACGATTTTTGCAGGGAAAAATGCAAATGAGTGGGAGAGCTATAAAAGAAAGAGGCAGGAAGTCAAGAGAAAGTTGCAAGAGGTGAAAAAGACGGCAAATGATAGTTGGGGTGAGAGAGTGTCATTGAATTTCAGGGAGAATAAAAAGATGTTTTGGAAGGAGGTAAATAAAGTGCGTAAGACAAGGGAGCAAATGGGAACTTCAGTGAAGGGGGCTAATGGGGAGGTGATAACAATTAGTGGTGATGAGAGAAGGAGATGGAGTGAGTATTTTGAAGGTTTGTTGAATGTGTTTGATGATAGAGTGGCAGATATAGGGTGTTTTGGTCGAGGTGGTGTGTAAAGTGAGAGGGTTAGGGAAAATGATTTGGTAAATAGAGAAGAGGTAGTAAAAGCTTTACGGAAGATGAAAGCCGGCAAGACAGCAGGTTTGGATGGTAATGAAGTGAATTTATTAAAAAAGCTGGTGAATGTATTATTGACTGGTGGGTAAGGTTATTTAATGTATGTACGATTCATGGGGAGGTGCCTGAGGATTGGCGGAATGCTTGCATAGTGCCATTGTACAAAGGCAAAAGGGATAAGAGTGAGTGCTCAAATTACAGGAGTATAAGTTTGTTCAGTATTCCTGATAAATTATATGGGAGGGTATTGATTAAGAGGGTGAAGGCACGTACAGAGCATCAGATTGGGGAAGAGCAGTGTGGTTTCAGAAGTGGTAGAGGATGTGTGGATCAGGTGTTTGCTTTGAAAAATGTATGTGAGAAATACTTAGAAAAACAAATGGATTTGTATGTAGCATTTATGGATCTGGAGAAGGCACATGATAGAGTTGATAAAGATGCTCTGTGGAAAGTTTTAAGAATATATGGTGTGGGAGGCAAGTTGTTAGAAGCAGTGAAAAGTTTTTATCAAGGATGTAAGGCATGTGTACGTGTAGGAAGAGTGGAAAGTGATTGGTTCTCAGTAAATGTAGGTTTGCGGCAGGGGTGTGTGATGTCTCCATGGTTGTTTAATTTGTTTATGGATGGGTTTGTTAGGGAGGTGAATGCAAGAGTTTTGGAAAGAGGGGCAAGTATGCAGTCTGTTGTGGATGATAGAGCTTGGGAAGTGAGTCAGTTGTTGTTCGCTTATGATACAGCGCTGGTGGCTGATTCATGTAAGAAACTGCAGAAGCTGGTGACTGAGTTTGGTAAAGTGTGTGAAAGAAGAAAGTTAAGAGTAAATGTGAATAAGAGCTAGGTTATTAGGTATAGTAGGGTTGAGGGTCAAGTCAATTGGGAGGTAAGTTTGAATGGAGAAAAACTGGAGGAAGTAAAGTGTTTTAGATATCTGGGAGTGGATCTGGCAGCGGATGGAACCATGGAAACGGAAGTGAATCATAGGGTGGGGGAGGGGGCGAAAATTCTGGGAGCCTTGAAGAATGTTTGGAAGTCGAGAACATTATCTCGGAAAGCAATAATGGGTATGTTTGAAGGAATAGTGGTTCCAACAATGTTGTATGGTTGCGAGGCGTGGGCTATGGAAAGAGTTGTGCGCAGGAGGGTGGATGTGCTGGAAATGAGATGTCTGAGGACAATATGTGGTGTGAGGTGGTTTGATCGAGTAAGTAATGTAAGGGTAAGAGAGATGTGTGGAAATAAAAAGAGTGTGGTTGAGAGACCAGAAGAGGGTGTTTTGAAATGGTTTGGTCACATGGAGAGAATGAGTGAGGAAAGATTGACCAAGAGGATATATGTGTCCGAGGTGGAGGGAACGAGAAGTGGGAGACCAAACTGGAGGTGGAAAGATGCAGTGAAAAATATTTTGAGTGATCGGGGCCTGAACATGCAGGAGGGTGAAAGGCGTGCAAGGAATAGAGTGAATTGGAACGATGTGGTATACTGGGGTCGACGTGCTGTCAATGGATTGAACCAGGGCATGTGAAGCGTCTGGGGTAAACCATGGAAAGTTCTGTGGGGTCTGGATGTGGAAAGGGAGCTGTGGTTTCGGTTCATTATTACATGACAGCTAGAGACGAGTGTGAACGAATGGGGCCTTTGGTGTCTTTTCCTAGCGCTACCTCGCACACATGAGGGGGGAGGGGGTTGTTATTCCATGTGTGGCGAGGTGGTGATGGGAACAACTAAAGGCAGACAGTATGAATCATGTACATGTGTATATATGTATATGTCTGTGTGTGTATATATATGTGTACATTGAGATGTATAGGTATGTATATTTGCGTGTGTGGACGTGTATGTATATACATGTGTATGTGGGCGGGTTGGGCCATTCTTTCGTCTGTTTCCTTGCGCTACCTCGCTAACGCGGGAGACAGCGACAAAGCAAAATAAATAAATATATATCCTATGAGTCCAAGGGGAAAAATGAAACACGAAAAGTTCCCAAGTGCACTTTCGTGTAATAATCACATCATCAGGGGAGACACAAGAGAGAAATATAACAGTCAGTTGATATACATCGAAGAGACGAGGCTAGGACGCCATTTGGTAAACATGTGATTGTCCAAAACATACATCGAGCGTTCATAAACTTATCATTATCAAATCTTATCAACAATAAAGTTATCTAATTTATACAGACCATCACTAATATTAAGATTATAATTCTTTGTGTATTTAATAATAGAAGATTCAATGATATTTCTCTTGGTAATAGAGTTAGAGTTAACAACTGAGATGGCGTTACTCCAGTCAATACAATGAGCATAGTTTTTAACATGATTAAACAAGGCATTTGATTCTTGTCCCGTTCTTATACTATATTTATGTTGCTTAAGTCTAACAGAAAGATCCTTACCAGTCTGACCAAAATAAAATTTATCACAGTTTCCGCAAGGAACTTTATAGATGCAACCAAGAGAATTTTCTGGTGAATTCCTGACTAAGATATTGTAGCTGAAGGCAACATTTACATTAAAGGATTTAAGCAACATGGGAAGCAAAGTGAAATTATTATCAAAAGGGAGAACTAAAAGATTCTTGCTGTCAATGGGAGGTTTGGGCTCAACTCTATAAAATGATTTCTTTGCTAACTTAAGGGATTTATCAATGAAAGATCTAGGTTACTTTAACTTAGATCCAATAGAATATATCTTCTCAAACTCATCATCAATAAACTCTGGACTGGAAATACGTAATGCCCTTAGGAACATAGACTGAAATGATGATAACTTAACTCTGTCATGTTGAGATAAGTAATAATGGATATATGAGGATACATTGGTGGGTTTTCTGTATATGCTAAACTTAAGCTTGTTTCCTTATCTATGGATCATGCAATCTAAAGATGGTAACATACCATTATTTTCATTTTCTACAGTAAATTTGATGGAAGGTACTAAACTGTTAAGTAAGGGGAGAATATTTGTAAATTTTCATTTGTTAGCCAAACACAAAGAACATCATCTTCATACCTAAACCAAATTGCATTAGAAGGTAAGATATCCTTGAGTAATTGTGTTTCAAAAAATTCCATATAAAGATTACTTAGTACAGGTGAAAGAGGGTTTCAAATGACAATACCGACACATTGGAAGAACCGGATGTTGGACTATTGCTATGATGAATTAAGGAAAGAACGCAATAGGCTACAAGTGTCACTAAAACGTAAGTTGGACCATCTTATTGAAAACAGCGACTGGACCAAGAACACAAACCCATCTTTTGTGGTAAACCTTTCTAATAAAGAACTAGATAAAGATTCCTTTGTGCATTAGGCTATGGTTTAAGTTTTGTGTGCTCTAACAGAGAAGCCAGCTGTGTTGATGTCACAAAGTCTTTTTGTAATTTAGAAAAATACAGTAATTTAAGTAATGATGATATTAATATTTGTAAGGGTTTAGTGTAAGCCAATTTGTCAAAACCAGTGGAAGCTAATAGCCCTAAAAGATTCATAAGAGCTGTTAACACCTTAAAAAAGACAAGGATATACATATTACTAAAGCAGATAAGGCTATCACTGTTGTGATTTTGGACAAAAGTAACTATTTATCTAAAATGAATGATCTTCTAAATGATAACACAACATATTCTAAACTTAGTAAAAATCCCTTAAAGCAGTTAATTCTCACTTCAGTAAAGAAATGAAGTTGTTGTTGAAAGGTAACATTTCTCTTATCAAAAATTTGTCATCTTTGTCCCCTTCATTGCCATATATGTATGGACTTATCAAAACACATAAACAGAATTTTCCAGCAAGACCTATAGTGAGTTCAGTAGGCTCCATCACATATAAATTATCAAAATGGTTAGTTTCCTTATCAAGCCCTTTAGTGGGTAAGGTTTCAAATTCTAATATCATGAACAATGTAGATTTAGTCAACAAGCTAAACAAAATCAATATTAATTTTGATTTCAAACTAGTTAGCTTTGATGTTTCCTCACTTTTCACTAAAGTTCCAGTTGATGACCTTTTAGAATATTTATTTGATGTCTTGGATGATATTCATTTACCTGTTTCAAAGTCTAATTTCGTTGAACTGATAAAATTGTGTATAAAAGACTGTGTATTTCCATTTAATGGAGATTATTATGCTCAAAAAATTTGGTATGGCAATGGGTAACCCTCTTTCACCTGCACTAAGTAATCTTTGTATGGAATTTTTTGAAACAAAGTTACTCAAGGATATCTTACCTTCTAATGCAATTTGGTTTAGGTATGTAGATGATGTTCTTTGTGTTTGGCTAACAAATGAAAATTTACAAATATTTCTCCCCTTACTTAACAATTTAGTACCTTCCATCAAATTTACTGTAGAAAATGAAAATAATGGGATGTTACCATTTTTAGATTGCATGATCCATAGACAAGGAAACCAGTTTAAGTTTAGCATATACAGAAAACCCACCAATGTATGCTCATATATCCATTATTTATCATCTCAACATGACAGAGTTAAATTATCATCATTTCAATCTATGTTCCTAAGGGCATTACGTATTTCCAGTCCAGAGTTTATTGATGATGAGTTTGAGAAGATATATCCTATTGGATCTAAGTTAAAGTATCCTAGATCTTTCATTGATAAATCCCCTAAGTTAGCAAAGAAATCATTTTATAGAGTTGAGCCCAAACCTCCCATTGACACCAAGAATCTTTTAGTTCTCCCTTTTAATAATAATTTCACTTTGCTTCCCATGTTGCTTAAATCCGTTAATGTAAATGTTGCCTTTAGCAACAATAATACTATAAAGAATATCTTAATCAGGAATTCACCAGAAAATTCTCTTGGTTGCATCCATAAAGTTCCTTGTGGAAACTGTTAAATTTTATGTTGGTCAGACTGGTAAGAATCTTTCTGTAAGACTTAAGCAACATGAATATAGTATAAGAACGGGACAAGAATCAAATGCCTTGTTTAATCATGTTAAAAACTATGCTCATTGTATTGACTGGAGTAACGCCATCTCAGTTGTTAAGTCTATCTCTATTACCAAGAGAAATATCATTGAATCTTCTATTATTAAATACACAAAGAATTATAATCTTAATATCAGTGATGGTCTGTATAAATTAGATAACTTTATTGTTGATAAGATTTGTAAAATGATAAGTTTATGAACGCTCATTGTATGTTTTGGACAATCACATGTTTACCAAATGGCGTCCTAGCCTCGTCTCTTCGATGTACATCAACTGACTGTTATATTTCTCTCTTGTGTCTCCCCTGATGATGTGATTATTGCACGAAAGTGCACTTGGGAACTTTTCGTGTTTCATTTTCCCCGTGGACTCAAAGGAATATCTTGATCACGCGCAAAATTGTGATCCTTTCCAATATATATATATATATATATATATATATATATATATATATATATATATATATATATATATATATATATATATATATATATCTTTTCTTTTCTTTCTTTCAAACTATTCGCCATTTCCCGCGTTAGCGAGGTAGCGTTAGGAACAGAGGACTGGGCCTTTTTTGGAATATCCTCACCTGGCCCCCTCTGTTCCTTCTTTTGGAAAATTAAAAAAAAAAACGAGAGGGGAGGATTTCCAGCCCCCCGCTCCCTCCCCTTTTAGTCGCCTTCTACGACACGCAGGGAATACGTGGGAAGTATTCTTAATCCCCTATCCCCAGGGAAAATATATATATATATATATATATATATATATATATATATAAAAATAAAAAAAAAAAAAAAAAAAAATATATAGACGAACGAATGTCCCAACCACCCCACATACGCACACATGTATATACATAATCGCCCACACATGTCCATATTCATATTTGATGCCTTCATTCACTCCCATTGCCACCCCACCATACATGAAAAGCCATCCCCCTTTCTGCGCGCGCGCACGAGGTAACGCTAGAAAAAGAAAACAACGACCACATTCGTTCACACTCACTCTCTAGCTGTCATGTATAATGCACCGAAATCACAGCTCCCTTTCTACATCCAGACCCCACAAAACTTTCCATGGGTTACCCCAGACGCTTCACATTTCCTGGTTCAATCCACTGACAGCACGTCGATCCCGGTATACCGCATAGTTCCAATTCACTTTATCCTTGCACGCCTTTCACCCTCCTGTATGTTCAGGCCCCGATCGCTCAAAATCTTTTTCACTCCATCCTTCCACCTCCAATTTGGTCTCCCACTTCTCCTCGTTCCCTCTAACTCTAACACATATATCCTCTTTGTCAATCTTTCCTAATTCATTCTCTCCATGTGACTAAACCATTTCAAAACACCCTCTTCTGCTCTCTCAACCACTCTCTTTTTATTACCACATATCTCTCATACCCTTTCATTACTTACTCGATCAAACCACCTCACATCACATATTGCCCTCAAACATCTCATTTCCAACACATCCACCCACCTCCTCACAACCCTATTTATAGCCCACGAGTCGCAACCGTATAACATTGTTGGCACCACTATTCCTATAAAACGTACCCATTTTTGCTTTCCAGACAATGTTCTCGCCTTCCACACATATTTTAACGCTCCCAGAACTTTCGCCTCCTCCCACACCCTGTATACTCAATTCCGCTTTCACGGTTCCCTCCGCTGCCAAATCCGCTCCCAGATATTTAAAACACTTTACTTCCTCTAGTTAAAGTTACCTCCCAATTGACTTGTCCCTCAACCCTATTATACCTAATAACCTTACTCTTATTCATATATACTCTCAGCTTTCTTCTTTCACACACTTTACCAAACTCAGTCACCAGCTTCTGCAATTTTTCATCCGAATCAGCCACCAGCGGTGTATCATCAGCAAACAACAACTGACTCACTTCCCAAGCCCTCTCATCCGCAACAGACTTCATACTTGCCCCTCTCTCCAAAAGTCTTGCATTCACCTCCCTAATAACCCCATCCAGAAACAAATCAAGCAACCATGGACACAAACACAGAGAACATCATCTATATACCTAAACCAAATTGCATTAGAAGGTAAGATATCCTTTAGTAATTTTTTTTCAAAAAATTCCATATAAAGATTACTTAGTACTGGTGAAAGAGGGTTACCCAATGCCATACCAAATTTATGAGCATAACAATCTCCATTGAATTGAAAATTTACAAATATCTCTCACCTTACTTAACAATTTAGTACCTTCCATCAAATCTACTGTAGAAAATGAAAAAAATGGTATATTACCATTTTGAGATCGCATGATCCATAGGCAACGAAACAAGCTTAAGTTTAGCATATACAGAAAACCTACCAATGTATGCTCATATATCCATTATTACTCATCATGACAGGATTAAATTATCATAAATTCAATCTATGTTCATTAGGGCAATACGTATCTGTAGTCCAGAGAATATGATGATGAGTTTGAGAAGATATATTCTATTGGATCTAAGTGAAAGTACCCTAGATCTTTCAATGATAAATCCCACAAGTTAGCAAAGAATAATTTTAGAGAGTTGAGCCCAAACCTCCCATTGACACCAAGAATCTTTTAGTTCTCCCTTTTGATAATAATTTTACTTTACTTCCCATGCTGCTTAAATCCTTTAATGCCTTCAGCAACAATGATACTATAGAGAATATCTTAAGCAGGAATTCACCAGAAAATTCTCCTGGGTGCATCTATAAAGTGCCTTGTAGAAATTAGGATAAGTTTTAAGTTGGGCAGACTGGTAAGGATCTTTCTGTTAGACTTAAGAAACATAAATATAGTATAAGAATGGGACGAGAATTAAATGCCTTCTTTAATCACGTTAAAAATTATGATCATTGTATTGACTGGAGTAATGCCACCTAAGTTATCAAATCTAACTCTATTACCACGAGAAATATCATTGGATCATCTATCATTAAATACACAAGGAATGATACACTTAATATCAGTGTTGGTCTATACAAATTGGATAACTTTATTGCTGATAGAATTTGTAAACAATTCACATGTGATTGTCCAAAACATACAACGAGCGTTCATAAACTTACCATTTTACAAATGTTATCAACAATAAAGTTATCCAACTTGTATAAACCATCACTAATATTAAGATTATAATTCTCTGTCTATTTGATGATAGAAGATTCAATGATATTTCTCTTGGTAACAAAGACATTTATGTTGCTTAATTCTAACAGAAAGATACTTACCAGTCTGACCAACATAAAATTTATCACAATTTCCACAAAGCACTTTATAGATGCATCCAAGAGAGTTTTCTGGTGAATTCCTGATTAAGATGCTCTTTTTAGTATTATTGTTGCTGAAGACATTTACATTAAAGGATTTAAGCAACATGGGAAGTAAAGTGAAATTATTATTAAAAGGGAGAACTAAAAGATTTTTGGTGTCAGTGGGAGGTTTGAGCTCAACTCTATAAAATGATTTCTTTGCTAACTTAAGAGATGTATCAATGAAAGATCTAGGGTACTTTAACTTAGATCCATATATATGTATATATATATATATATATATATATATATATATATATATATATATATATATATATATATATATATATATAGAATACTTCCCAAGCATTCCTCACGTGTCGTAGAAGCGTCTAAAGAGGACCGGAGGGGGGGGGGGGGGGATTGGCCAGATCCCCTCCCCACCTTGAATTTTAACTTTCTAAAAGGGGAAACAGAAGAAGGAGTCACGCGGGAAGTGCTCATCCTCCTCGAAGGCTCAGATTGGGGTGTCTAAATGTGTGTGGATGTAACCAAGATGAAAAAAAGGGAGGGATAGGTAGTATGTTTGCGGAAAGGAACCTGGATGTTTTGGCTCTGTGTGAAACGAAGCTTAAGGGTAAAGGGGAAGAGTGGTTTGGGAATGTCTTGGGAGAGAAGTCAGGTGTTAGTGAGATGACAGGAGCAAGGGAAGGAGTAGCACTACTCCTGAAACAGGAGTTGTGGGAGTATGTGATAGAATGTAAGAAAGTAAGTTCTAGAATGATACGGGTAAAACTGAAACAGGAGTTGTGGGAGTATGTGATAGAGTGTAAGAAAGTAAAATCTAGATTGATATGGGTAAAAATGAAAGTTGATAGAGAGACATGGGTGATTATTGGTGCATATGCACCTGGGCATGAGAAGAAAGATCATGAGAAGCAAGTGTTTTGGGAGCAGCTGAATGAGTGTGTTAGTGGTTTTCATGCACAAGACCGGGTTATAGTGATGGGTGATCTGAAAGCAAAGGTGAGTAATGCGGCAGTTGAGGGAATAATTGGTATACATGGGGTGTTCAGTGTTGTAAATGGAAATGGTGAATGGCTTGTAGATTTATGTGCTGAAAAAGGACTGGTGATTGGGAATACCTGGTTTAAAAAGCGAGATATTCATAAGTATACGTATTTTTGCAGGGAAAAATTGCAATTCAGTGGGAGATGTATAAAAGAAAGAGACAGGAGGTCAAGAGAAAGGTGCAAGAGGTGAAAAAAAAAGGGCAAATGAGAGTTGGGGTGAGAGAGCATAATTAAATTTTAGGGAGAATAAAAAGATGTTTTGGAAGGAGGTAAATAAAGTGCGTAAGACAAGGGAGCAAATGGGAACTTCAGTGAAGGGCGCAAATGGGGAGGTGATAACAAGTAGTGGTGATGTGAGAAGGAGATGGAGTGAGTATTTTTAAGGTTTGTTGAATGTGTTTGAAGATAGAGTGGCAGATATAGGGTGTTTTGGTGGAGGTGGTGTGCAAAGTGAGAGGGTTAGGGAAAATGATTTGGTAAACAGAGAAGAGGTAGTAAAAGCTTTCCGGAAAATGAAAGCCGGCAAGGCAGCAGGTTTGGATGGTATTGCAGTGGAATTTATTAAAAAAGGGGGTGACTGTATTGTTGACTGGTTGGTAAGGTTATTTAATGTATGTATGACTCATGGTGAGGTGCCTGAGGATTGGCGGAATGCGTGCATAGTGCCATTGTACAAAGGCAAAGGGGATAGGAGTGAGTGCTCAAATTACAGAGGTATAAGTTTGTTAAGTATTCCTGGTAAATTATATGGGAGGGTATTGATTGAGAGGGTGAAGGCATGTACAGAGCATCAGATTGGGGAAGAGCAGTATGGTTTCAGAAGTGGTAGAGGATGTGTGGATCAGGTGTTTGCTTTGAAGAATGTATGTGAGAAATACTTAGAAAAGCAAAAGGATTTGTATGTAGCATTTATGGATCTGGAGAAGGCTTATGATAGAGTTGATAGAGATGCTCTGTGGAAGGTATTAAGAATATATGGTGTGGGAGGCAAGTTGTTAGAAGCAGTGAAAAGTTTTTATCGAGGATGTAAGGCATGTGTACGTGTAGGAAGAGAGGAAAGTGATTGGTTCTCAGTGAATGTAGGTTTGCGGCAGGGGTGTGTGATGTCTCCATGGTTGTTTAATTTGTTTATGGATGGGGTTGTTAGGGAGGTGAATGCAAGAGTTTTGGAATAAGGGGCAAGTATGAAGTCTCTTGGGGATGAGAGAGCTTGGGAAGTGAGTCAGTTATTGTTCGCTGTTCATACAGTGCTGGTGGCTGATTCATGTGAGAAACTGCAGAAGCTGGTGACTGAGTTTGGTAAAGTGTGTGAAAGAAGAAAGTTAAGAGTAAATGTTATTAGGTACGGTAGGGTAAGAGTAAAAGGTTATTAGGTACGGTAGGGTTGAGGGTCAAGTCAATTGGGAGGTGAGTTTGAATGGAGAAAAACTGGAGGAAGTGAAGTGTTTTAGATATCTGGGAGTGGATCTGGCAGCGGATGGAACCATGGAAGCGGAAGTGGATCATAGGGTGGGGGAGGGGGCGAAAATTCTGGGAGCCTTGAAGAATGTGTGGAAGTCGAGAACATTTTCTAGGAAAGCAAAAATGTGTATGTTTGAAGGAATAGTGGTTCCAACAATGTTATATGGTTGCGAGGCGTGGGCTATGGATAGAGTTGTGCGCAGGAGGATGGATGTGCTGGAAATGAGATGTTTGAGGACAATGTGTGGTGTGAGGTGGTTTGATCGAGTAAGTAACGTAAGGGTAAGAGAGATGTGTGGAAATAAAAAGAGCGTGGTTGAGAGAGCAGAAGAGGGTGTTTTGAAATGGTTTGGGCACATGGAGAGAATGAGTGAGGAAAGATTGACCAAGAGGATATATGTGTCGGAGGTGGAGGGAGCGAGGAGAAGAGGGAGACCAAATTGGAGGTGGAAAGATGGAGTGAAAAAGATTTTGTGTGATTGGGGCCTGAACATGCAGGAGGGTGAAAGGAGGGCAAGGAATAGAGTGAATTGGAGCGATGTGGTATACAGGGGTTGACGTGCTGTCAGTGGATTGAATCAAGGCATGTAAAGCATGGAAAGCTCTGTAGGTATGTATATTTGCGTGTGTGGACGCATGTATATACATGTGTATGGGGGTGGGTTGGGCCATTTCTTTCGTCTGTTTCCTTGCGCTACCTCGCAAACGCGGGAGACAGCGGGAAAAAAAAAAAAAAAACGTATGTAAGTAGGAGAGATGGCCAGAGAGCGTTATTGGATTACGGGTTAATTGATAGGCACGCGAAAGAGAGACTTTTGGATGTTAATGTGCTGAGAGGTGCAACTGGAGGGATGACTGATCATTATCTTGTGGGGGCGAAGGTGAAGATTTGTGGGGGTTTTCAGAAAAAAAGAGAGAATGTTGGGGTGAAGAGAGTGGTGATAGTAAGTGAGCTTGGGAAGGAGACTTGTGTGAGGACAAGGAGAGAATGAGTACAGAATGGAAAAAGGTGAGAACAAATGAGGTAAGGGGAGTGGGGGAGGAATGGGATGTATTTAGGGAAGCAATGATGGCTTGCGCAAAAGATGCTTGTAGCATGAGAAGCGTGTGAAGTGGGTTAATTAGAAAGGGTAGTGAGTGGTGGCATGAATAAGTAAGATTATTAGTGAAAGAGAAGAGAGAAGTATTTGGACGATTTTTGCAGGGAAATAATGCAAATGAGTGGGAGATGTATAAAAGAAAGAGGCAGGAGGTCAAGAGAAAGGTGCAAGAGGTGAAAAAGAGGGCAAATGAGAGTTGGCGTGAGAGAGTATCATTAAATTTTAGGGAGAATGAAAAGATGTTTTGGAAGGAGGTAAATAAAGTCCGTAAGACAAGGGAACAAATGGGAACTTCAGTGAAGGGCGCAAATGGGGAGGTGATAACAAATAGTGGTGATGTGAGAAGGAGATGGAGTGAGTATTTTGAAGGTTTGTTGAATGTACTTGATGATAGAGTGGCAGATATAGGGTATTTTGGTCGAGGTTGTGTGCAAAGTGAGAGGGTTAGGGAAAATGATTTGGTAAACAGAGAAGAGGTAGTAAAAGCTTTGCGGAATATGAAAGCCGGCAAGGCTGCGGGTTTGGATGGTATTGCAGTGGAATTAATTAAAAAAGGGGGTGACTGTATTGTTGACTGGTTGATAAGGTTATTTAATGTATGTATGATTCATGGTGAGGTGCCTGAGGATTGCCGGAATGCTTGCATAGTGCCATTGTACAAAAGCAAAGGGGATAAGAGTGAGTGCTCAAATTACAGAGGTATAAGTTTGTTGAGTATTCCTGGTAAATTATATGGGAGTGTATTGATTGAGAGGGTGAAGGTATGTACAGAGCATCAGATCGGGGAAGAGCAATGTGGTTTCAGAAGTGGTAGAGGATGTGTGGATCAGGTGTTTGCTTTGAAGAATGTATGTGAGAAATACTTAGAAAAGCAAATGGATTTGTATGTAGCATTTATGGATCTAGAGAAGGCATATGATAGAGTTGATAGAGATGCTCTATGGAAGGTATTCAGAATATATGGTGTGAGAGGCAAGTTGTTAGAAGCAGTGAAAAGTTTTTATCGAGGATGTAAGGCATGTGTGCGTGTAGGAAGAGAGGAAAGTGATTGGTTCTCAGTGAATGTAGGTTTGCGGCAGGGGTGTGTGATGTCTCCATGGTTGTTTAATTTGTTTATGGATGGGGTTGTTAGGGAGGTGAATGCAAGAGTTTTGGAAAGAGGGACAAGTATGAAGTCTGTTGTGGATGAGAGAGCTTGGGAAGTGAGTCAGTTGTTGTTTGCTGATGATACACCGCTGGTGGCTGATTCATGTGAGAAACTGCAGAAGCTGGTGACTGAGTTTGGTAAAGTGTGTGAAAGAAGAAAGTTGAGCATAAATGTGAATAAGAGCAAGGTTATTAGATAATAGTACAGTAGGTTGAGGGACAAGTCAATTGGGAGGTAAGTTTGAATGGAGAAAAACTGGAGGAAGTGAAGTGTTTTAGATATCTGGGAGTGGATTTGGCAGCGGATGGAACCAGGGAAGCGAATGTAAATCATTGTGTGGGAGAAGGGGCGAAAATTCTAGGGGCATTGAAAAATGTTTGGAAGTCTAGAACATTATCTTGGAAAGCAAAAATGGGTATGTTTGAGGGAATAATGGTTCCAACAATGTTGTATGGTTGCAAGGCGTGGGCTATGGATAGAGTTGTGCGCAGGAGGGTGGATGTGCTGGAAATGAGATGTTTGAGGACAATATGTGGTGTGAGGTGGTTTGATCGAGTAAGTAACGTAAGGGTAAGAGGGATGTGTGGAAATAAAAAGAGCGTGGTTGAGAGAGCAGAAGAGGGTGTTTTGAAATGGTTTGGGCGCATGGAGAGAATGAGTGAGGAAAGATTGACCAAGAGGATATATGTGTCGGAGGTGGAGGGAAGGAGGAGAAGTGGAAGACCAAATTGGAGGCGGAAAGGTGGAGGGAAAAAGATTTTGAGTGATCGGGGCCTGGACATGCATGAGGGTGAAAGGCGGGCAAGGAATAGAGTGAATTGGATCGATGTTGTATACCGGGGTCGACATGCTGTCAATGGATTGAATCAGGGCATGTGAAGCGTCTGGGGTAAACCATGGAAAGTTCTGTGGGGACTGGTTGTGGAAAGGGAGCTATGGTTTCGGGCATTATTGCATGACAGCTAGAGACTGAGTGTGAACAAAAGGGGCCTTTGTTGTCTTTTCCTAGCGCTACCTCGCACACATAAGGGAGGGGGGATGATATTCCATGTGTGGCGAGGTGGCGATGGGAATAAATAAAGGCAGACAGTATGAATTTTGTACATGTGTATATATGTATATATCTGTGTGCGTATATATATATGTGTACATTGAGATGTATAGGTATGTATATTTGCGTGTGTGGACGTGTATGTATATGCATGCGTATGGGGGGGGGGCCATTTCTTTCGTGTGTTTCCTTGCGCTACCTCGCAAACGCGGGAGACAGCGACAAAGCAAAATAATAATAATAATAATAGTAATGATAATAATAATAAATATATATATATATATATATATATATATATATATATATATATATATATATATGGATATATGGATTACGTGTTAATTGACAGGCGCGCGAAAGAGAGACTTTTGGATGTTAATGTGCTGAGAGGTGCAACTGGAGGGATGTCTGATCATTATCTTGTGGAGGCTAAGGTGAAGATTTGTATGGGTTTTCAGAAAAGAAGAGTGAATGTTGGGGTGAAGAGGGTGGTGAGAGTAAGTGAGCTTGGGAAGGAGACTTGTGTGAGGAAGTATCAGGAGAGACTGAGTACAGAATGGAAAAAGGTGAGAACAATGGAAGTAAGGGGAGTGGGGGAGGAATGGGATGTATTTAAGGAATCAGTGATGGATTGCGCAAAAGATGCTTGTGGCATGAGAAGAGTGGGAGGTAGGTTGATTAGAAAGGGTAGTGAGTGGTGGGATGAAGAAGTAAGAGTATTAGTGAAAGAGAAGAGAGAGGCATTTGGACGATTTTTGCAGGGAAAAAATGAAATTGAGTGGGAGACGTATAAAAGAAAGAGACAGGAGGTCAAGAGAAAGGTGCAAGAGGTGAAAAAAAAGGGCAAATGAGAGTTGGGGTGAGAGAGTATCATTAAATTTTAGGGAGAATAAAAAGATGTTCTGGAAGGAGGTAAATAAAGTGCGTAAGACAAGGGAGCAAATGGGAACTTCAGTGAAGGGCGCAAATGGGGAGGTGATAACAAGTAGTGGTGATGTGAGAAGGAGATGGAGTGAGTATTTTGAAGGTTTGTTGAATGTGTTTGATGATAGAGTGGCAGATATAGGGTGTTTTGGTCGAGGTGGTGTGCAAAGTGCGAGGGTTAGGTAAAATGAGTTGGTAAACAGAGAAGAGGTAGTAAAAGCTTTGCGGAAGATGAAACCGGCAAGGCAGCAGGTTTGGATGGTATTGCAGTGGAATTTATTAAAAAAGGGGGTGACTGTATTGTTGACTGGTTGGTAAGGTTATTTAATGTATGTATGACTCATGGTGAGGTGCCTGAGGATTGGCGGAATGCGTGCATAGTGCCATTGTACAAAGGCAAAGGGGATAAGAGTGAGTGCTCAAATTACAGAGGTATCAGTTTGTTGAGTATTCCTAGCAAATTATATGGGAGGGTATTGATTGAGAGGGTGAAGGCATATACAGAGCATCAGATTGGGGAAGAGCAGTGTGGTTTCAGAAGTGGTAGAGGATGTGTGGATCAGGTGTTTGCTTTGAAGAATGTATGTGAGAAATACTTAGAAAAGCAAATGGATTTGTATGTAGCATTTATGGATCTGGAGAAGGCATATGATAGAGTTGATAGAGATGCTCTGTGGAAGGTATTAAGAATATATGGTGTGGGAGGCAAGTTGCTAGAAGCAGTGAAAAGTTTTTATCGAGGATGTAAGGCATGTGTACGTGTAGGAAGAGAGGAAAGTGATTGGTTCTCAGTGAATGTAGGCTTGCGGCAGGGGTGTGTGATGTCTCCATGGTTGTTTAATTTGTTTATGGATGGGGTTGTTAGGGAGGTGAATGCAAGAGTTTTGGAAAGAGGGGCAAGTATGAAGTCTGTTGGGGATGAGAGAGCTTGGGAAGTGAGTCAGTTGTTGTTCGCTGATGATACAGCACTGGTGGCTGATTCATGTGAGAAACTGCAGAAGCTGGTGACTGAGTTTGGTAAAGTGTGTGAAAGAAGAAAGTTAAGAGTAAATGTGAATAAGAGCAAGGTTATTAGGTACCGTAGGGTTGAGGGTCAATTCAAGTGGGAGGTGAGTTTGAATGGAGAAATACTGGAGGAAGTGAAGTGTTTTAGATATCTGGGAGTGGATCTGGCAGCGGATGGAACCATGGAAGCGGAAGTGGATCGTAGGGTGGAGAAGGGGGCGAAAATTCTGGGAGCCTTGATGAATGTGTGGAAGTCGAGAACATTATCTCGGAAAGCAAAAATGGGTATGTTTGAAGGAATAGTGGTTCCAACAATGTTGTATGGTTGCGAGGCGTGGACTATGGATAGAGTTGTGCGCAGGAGGATGGATGTGCTGGAAATGAGATGTTTGAGGACAATGTGTGGTGTGAGGTGGTTTGATCGAGTAAGTAGCGCAAGGGTAAGAGAGATGTGTGGAAATAAAAAGAGCGTGGTTGAGAGAGCAGAAGAGGGTGTTTTGAAATGGTTTGGTCAAATGGAGAGAATGAGTGAGGAAAGATTGACCAAGAGGATATATGTGTCGGAGGTGGAGGGAACGAGGAGAAGAGGGAGACCAAATTGGAGGTGGAAAGATGGAGTGAAAAAGATTTTGTGTGATCGGGGCCTGAACTTGCAGGAGGGTGAAAGGAGGGCAAAGAATAGAGTGAATTGGAGCGATGTGGTATACCGGGGTTGACGTGCTGTCAGTGGATTGAATCAAGGCATGTGTATGGGGGTGGGTTGGGCCATTTCTTTCGTCTGTTTCCTTGCGCTACCTCGCAAACGCGGGAGACAGCGACAAAGCAAAAAAAAAAAAAAAAAAAAAAAAATATATATATATATATATATATATATATATATATATACCCTTGGGACAGGGGAGAAAGAACATTTCCCACGCATTCCTCACGAGTTGTAGAAGGCGACTAAAGGGAACGGGAGCGGGGGGCTAGAAACCCTCCCCTCCTTATATTTTAACTTTCTAAAAGGGGAAACAGAAGAAGGAGTCACGCGGGGAGTGCTCATCCTCCTCGAAGGCTCAGACTGGGGTGTCTAAATGTGTTTGGATATAACCAAGATGAGAAAAAAGGAGAGATAGGTAGTATGTTTGAGGAAAGGAACCTGGATGTTTTGGCTCTGAGTGAAACGAAGCTGAAGGGTAAAGGGGAAGAGTGGTTTGGGAATGTCTTGGGAGTAAAGTCAGGGGTTAGTGAGAGGACAAGAGCAACATGAGTGGTGGGAGTATGTGATAGAGTGTAAGAAAGTAAACTCTAGATGATATGGGTAAAATTGAAGGTTGATGGAGAGACATGGTGCATATGCACCTGGGCATGAGAAGAAAGAATATGAGAGGCAAGTGTTTTGGGAGCAGCTGAATTAGTGTGTTAGTGGTTTTCATGCACAAGACTGGGTTATAGTGATGTGTGATTTGAATTGAAAGGTGAGTAATGTGGCAGTTGAGGGAATAATTGGTATACATGGGGTGTTCAGAGTTGTAAATGGAAATGGTAAAGAGCTTGTAGACTTATGTGCTGAAAAAGGACTTGTGATTGGGAATACCTGGTTTAAAAAGAGAGATATACATAGTATACGTAGTAAGTAGGAGAGATGGTCAGAGAGCGCTATTGGATTACTTGTTAATTGATAGGCGCGCGAAAGAGAGACTTTTGGATGTTAGTGTGCTGAGAGGTTCAACTAGAGGGATGTCTGATCATTATCTTGTGGAGGCGAAGGTGAAGATTTATAGAGGTTTTCAGAAAAGAAGAGAGAATGTTGGAGTGAAGAGAGTGGTGAGAGTAAGTGAGCTTGGGAAGGAGTCTTGTGTAAGGAAGTACCAGGAGAGACTGAATACAGAATGGAAAAAGGTGAGAACAAAGGAGGTAAGGGGAGTGGGGGAGGAATGGGATGTATTTAGGGAAGCAGTGATGGCTTGCGCAAAACATGCTTGTGGCATGAGGAGGGTGGGAGGTGGGCAGATTAGGAAGGGTAGTGAGTGGTAGGATGAATAAGTAAGATTATTAGTGAAAGAGAAGAGAGAGGCATTTCGACGATTTTTGCAGGGAAAAAATGCAAATGAGTCGGAGATGTATAAAAGAAAGAGGCAGGGGGTCAAGAGAAAGGTGTAAGAGGTGAAAAAGAGGGCAAATGAGAGTTGGGGGGAGAGAGTATCATTAAATTTTAGGGAGAATAAAAAGATGTTTTGGAAGGAGGTAAATAAAGTGCGTAAGACAAGGGAACAAATGGGAACTTCAGTGAAGGGGGCTAATGGGGAGGTGATAACAAGTAGTGGTGATGTGAGAAGGAGATGGAGTGAGTATTTTGAAGGTTTGTTGAATGTGTTTGATGATAGAGTGGCAGATATAGGATGTTTTGGTCGAGGTGGTGTGCAAAGTGAGAGGGTTAGGGAAAATGATTTGGTAAACAGAGAAGAGATAGTAAAAGCTTTGCGGAAGATGAAAGCCTGCAAGGCTTCGGGTTTGGATGGTATTGCAGTGGAATTTATTAAAAAAGGGGGTGACTGTATTGTTGACTGGTTGGTAAGGCTATTTAATGTATGTATGATTCATGTTGAGGTGCCTGAGGATTGGCGGAATGCTTGCATAGTGCCATTGTACAAAGGCAAAGGGGATAAGAGTGAGTGCTCAAATTACAGAGGTATAAGTTTGTTGAGTATTCCTGGTAAATTATATGGGAGTGTATTGATTGAGAGGGTGAAGGCATGTACAGAGTATCAGATTGGGGAAGAGCAGTGTGGTTTCAGAAGTGGTAGAGGATGTGTGGATCAGGTGTTTGCTTTGAAGAATGTATGTGAGAAATACTTAGAGAAGCAAATGGATTTGTATGTAGCATTTATGGATCTGGAGAAGGCATATGATAGAGTTGATAGAGATGCTCTGTGGAAGGTATTAAGGATATATTGTGTGGGAGGCAAGTTGTTAGAAGCAGTGAAAAGTTTTTATCGAGGATGTGAGGCATGCGTACGTGTAGGAAGAGAGGAAAGTGATTGGTTCTCAGTGAATGTAGGTTTGCGGCAGGGGTGTGTGATGTCTCCAAGGTTGTTTAATTTGTTTATGGATGGGGTTGTAAGGGAGGTGAATGCAAGAGTTTTGGAAAGAGGGACAAGTATGCAGTCTGTTGGGGATGAGAGAGCTTGGGAAGTGAGTCAGTTGTTGTACGCTGATGATACACCGCTGGTGGCTGATTTATGTGAGAAACTGCAGAAGCTGGTGGCTGAGTTTGGTACAGTGTGTGAAAGAGGAAAGTGGAGAGTAAATGTGAATAAGATTAAGGTTATTAGGTACAGTAGGGTTGAGGGTCAAGTCAATTGGGAGGTAAGTTTGAATGGAGAAAAACTGGAGGAAGTGAAGTGTTTTAGATATCTGGGAGTGGATTTGGCAGCGGATGGAACCATGGAAGCGGAAGTGGATCATAGGGTGGGGGAGGGGGCGAAAATTCTGGGAGCCTTGAAGAATGTGTGGAAGTCGAGAACATTACCTCGGAAAGCAAAAAAGGGTATGTTTAAAGGAATAGTGGTTCCAACAATGTTGTATGGCTGCGAGGCGTGGGCTATGGATAGAGTTGTGCGTAGGAGGGTGGATGTGCTGGAAATGAGATGTTTGAGGACAATATATGGTGTGAGGTGGTTTGATCGCCTGAGTAACAATAGGGTAAGAGAGATGTTTGGTAATAAAAAGAATGTGGCTGAGAGACAAGAAGAGGTCGTTTTGAAATGGTTGATCACATGGAGAGAATGAGTGAGGAAAGATTGACCAAGAGGATATATGTGTCAAAGGTGGAGTTAACGAGGAGAAGTGGGAGACCAAATTGGAGGTGAAAGATGGAGTGAAAAAGATTTTGAGTGATCGGGGCCTGAACATGTAGGAGGGTGAAAGGCGTGCAAGGATTAGAGTGAATTGGAACGATGTGGTATACCGGGATCGACGCGCTGTCAATGGATTGAACCAGGGCATGTGAAGCGTCTGGGGTAAACCATGGAAAGTTCTGTGGGTCCTGAATGTGTAAAGGGAGCTGTGGTTTCGGTGCATTATTACATGACAGCTAGATTCTGAGTGTGAACGAATGGAGCCTTTGTTGTCGTTATCTAGCGCTACCTAGCACACATGAGTGGGGAGGGGGTTGTTATTCCATGTGTGGTGGGGTGGCGATGGGAATGAATAAAGGCAGACAGTATGAATTATGTACATGTGTATATATGTATATGTCTGTGTGTGTATATATATGTATACATTGAGATGTATAGGTATGTATATTTGCTTGTGTAGACGTGTATGTATATACATGTGTATGTGGGTGGGTTGGGCCATATATATATATATATATATATATATATATATATATATATATATATATATATATATATATGATTATATTTATCATACTTAGTAGCTGTATCCCGCGTTAACGAGGTAGCGAAAGGGAACAGACGAAGAATTAGCCCCCCCCACATACGCACACATGTATATACATAATCGCCCACACATGTCCATATTCATATTTGATACCCTCATCCTCTCCCATTGCCACCCCACCATACATGAAATGCCTTCCCCCTTAATACGCGCGCGCACGAGGTAGCTCTAGAAAAAGAAAGCAAAGACCACATTCGTTCATATTCACTCTTTAGCTGTCATGTATAATGCACCGAAACCACAGCTCCCTTTCTACATCCAGACCCCAGAAAACAGTCCATGGGTTACCCCAGACGCTTCACATTTCCTGGTTCAATCCACCGACAGCACGTCGATCCCGGTATACCACATCGTTCCAATTCACTTTATCCTTGCACCCCTTTCACCCTCCTGTATGTTCAGGCCCCGATCGCTCAAAATCTTTTTCACTCCATCTTTCCACCTCCAATTTGGTCTCCCACTTCTCATCGTTCCCTCTAACTCTTACACATATATCCTCTTTGTCAATCTTTCCTAATTCTTTCTCTCCATGTGACCAAACCATTTCAAAACACCCTCTTCTGCTCTCTCAACCAGCTCTCTTTTTATTACCACACATCTCTCATACCCTTTCATTACTTACTCGATCAAACCACATCACACCACATATTGTCCTCAAACATCTCATTTCCAACACATCCACCCTCCTCCTCACAACCCTATTTATAGCCCACGAGTCGCAACCTTATAACATTGTTGGCACCACTATTCCTTCAAACATACCCATTTTTGCTTTGCAGACAATGTTCTCGCCTTCCACACATTTTTAACGCTCCCAGAACTTTCGCCCCCTCCCCCACCCTGTGACTCAATTCCGCTTCCATGGTTTCCTCCGCTGCCAAATCCGCTCCCAGATATTTAAAACACTTTACTTCCTCAAGTTAAACTTACCTCCCAATTGACTTGTCCCTCAATCCTATTGTATCTAATAACCTTACTCTTATTCACATATACTCTCAGCTTTCTTCTTTCACACACTTTACCAAACTCAGTCACCAGCTTCTGCAATTTTTCACCCGAATCAGCCACCACTTCCCAAGCCCTCTCATCCGCAACAGACTTCATACTTGCCCCTCTCTCCAAAAGTCTTGCATTCACCTCCCTAATAACCCCATCCAGAAACAAATCAAACAACCATGGAGACAAACACAGAGAACATCATCTACATACCTAAACCAAATTGCATTAGAAGGTAAGATATCCTTTAGTAATTTTGTTTCAAAAAATTCCATATAAATATTACTTAGTACTGGTGAAAGAGGGTTACCAAATGCCATACCAAATTTATGAGCATAGTAATCTCCACTGAATTGAAAATTTACAAATATTTCTCACCTTACTTAACAAATTAGTACCTTCCATCAAATCTACTGTAGAAAATGAAAAAAAAATGGTATATTACCATTTTGAGATCGCATGATCCATAGGCAACGAAACAAGCTTAAGTTTAGCATATACAGAAAACCTACCAATGTACGCTCATATATCCATTATTACTCGTCTCAACATGACAGAATTAAATTATCATAAATTCAATCTATGCTCATTAGGGCATTACATATCTGCAGTCCAGAGAATATGATGATGAGTTTGAGAAGATATATTCTATTGGATCAAAGTTAAAGTACCCTAGATCTTTCATTGATAAATCCCTCAAGTTAGCAAAGAATAATTTTATAGAGTTGAGCCCAAACCTCCCATTGACACCAAGAATCTTTTAGTTCTCCCTTTTAATAATAATTTTACTTTACTTCCCATGCTGCTTAAATCCTTTAATGCCTTCAGCAACAATGATACTATAAAGAATATCTTAATCAAGAATTCACCAGATAATTCTCCTGGGTCCATCTATAAAGTGCCGTGTCGAAATTAGGATAAGTTTTAAGTTGGGCAGACTGGTAAGGATCTTTCTGTTAGACTTAAGAAACATAAATACAGTATAAGAACGGGACAAGAATTAAATGCCTTCTTTAATCACGTTAAAAATTATGATCGTTGTATTGACTGCAGTAATGCCATCTCAGTTATCAAATCTAACTCTATTACCACGAGAAATATCATTGAATCTTCTATCATTAAATACACAAAGAATTATACACTTAATATCAGTGATGGTCTATACAAATTGGATAACTTTATTGCTGATAAAATTTGTAAACAATTCACATGTGATTGTCCAAAACATACAACGAGCTTTCATAACCTTACCATCTTACAAATGTTATCAACAATAAAGTTATCTAATTTGTATAAACCATCACTAATATTAAGATTTTAATTCTTTGTGTATTTGATGATAGAAGATTCAATGATATTTCTCTTGGTAACAGAGTTAGAGTTAATAACTGAGATGGTATTACTCCAGTCAGTACAATGTTCATAGTTTTTAACGTGATTAAACAAGACATTTGATTCTTGTCCCGTTCTTATACTATATATATGTTGCTTGAGTCTAACAGAAAGATCCTTACCAGTCTGACCAACATAAAATTTATCGCAATTACCACAAGGCACTTTATACATGCATCCAAGAGAATTTTCTGGCGTGGGAGGTGGGTTGATTAGAAAAGGTAGTGAGTGGTGGGATGAAGAAGTAAGATTATTAGTGAAAGAGAAAAGAGAGGCATTTGGACGGTTTTTGCAGGGAAAAAATGCAAATGAGTGGGAGATGTATAAAAGAAAGAGGCGGGAGGTCAAGAGAAACGTGCAAGAGGTGAAAAAGCGGGCAAATGAGAGTTGGGGGGAGAGAGTATCATTGAATTTCAGGGAGAATAAAAAGATGTTATGGAAGGAGGTAAATAAAGTGCGTAAGACAAGGGAGCAAATGGGAACTTCAGTGAAGGGGGCTAATGGGGAGGTGACAACAAATAGTGGTGATGTGAGAAGGAGATGGAGTGAGTATTTTGAAGGTTTGTTGAATGTGTTTGATGATACAGTGGCAGATATAGGGTGTTTTGGTCGAGGTTGTGTGCAAATTGAGAGGGTTAAAGAAAATGATTTGGTAAATAGAGAAGAGGTAGTAAAAGCTTTACGGAAGATGAAAGCCGGCAAGGCAGCAGGTTTGGATGGTATTGCAGAGGAATTTATTAAAAAAGGGGGTGACTGTATTGTTGACTGGTTGGTAAGGTTATTTAATGTATGTATGATTCATGGTAAGGTGCCTGAGGATTGGCGGAATGCTTGCATAGTGCCATTGTACAAAGGCAAAGGGGATAAGAGCGAGTGCTCAAATTACAGAGGTATAAGTTTGTTGAGTATTCCTGGGAAATTATATGGGAGGGTATTGATTGAGAGGGTGAAGGCATGTACAGAGCATCAGATTGGGGAAGAGCAGTGTGGTTTCAGAAGTGGTAGAGGATGTGTGGATCAGGTGTTTGCTTTGAAGAATGTATGTGAGAAATACTTAGAAAAACAAATGGATTTGTATGTAGCATTTATGGATCTGGAGAAGGCATATGATAGAGTTGATAGAGATGCTCTGTGGAAGGTACTAGGAATATATGGTGTGGGAGGCAAGTTGTTAGAAGCAGTGACAAGTTTTTATCGAGGATGTAAGGCCTGTGTACGTGTAGGAAGAGAGGAAAGTGATTGGTTCTCAGTGAATGTAGGTTTGCGGCGGGGCTGTGTGATGTCTCCATGGTTGTTTAATTTGTTTATGGATGGGGTTGTTAGGGAGGTGAATGCAAGTGTTTTGGAAAGAGGGGCAAGTATGCAGTCTGTTGTGGATGAGAGAGCTTGGGAAGTGAGTCAGTTGTTGTACGCTGATGATACAGCGTTGTTGGCTGATTCATGTAAGAAACTACGGAAGCAGATGGCTGAGTTTGGTAAAGTGTGTGAAAGAAGAAAGTTAAGAGTAAATGTGAATAAGATTAAGGTTATTAGGTACAGTAGGGTTGAGGGTCAAGTCAATTGGGAGGTAAGTTTGAATGGAGAAAAACTGGAGGAAGTAAAGTGTTTTAGATATCTGGTAGTGGATCTGGCAGCGGATGGAACCATGGAAGTGGAAGTGGATCATAGGGCGGGAGAGGGGGCGAAAATTCTGGGAGCCTTGAAGAATGTTTGGAAGTCGAGAACATTATCTCGGAAAGCAAACATGGGTATGTTTGAAGGAATAGTAGTTCCAACAATGTTGTATGGTTGCGAGGCGTGGGCTATGGATAGAGTTGAGCGCAGGAGGGTGGATGTGCTGGAAATGAGATGTTTGAGGACAATATGTGGTGTGAGGTGGTTTGATCGAGTAAGTAATGTAAGGGTAAGAGAGATGTGTGGAAATAAAAAGAGTGTGGTTGAGAGAGCAGAAGAGGGTGTTTTGAAATGGTTTGGTCACATAGAGAGAATGAGTGAGGAAAGATTGACCAAGAGGATATATGTGTCAGAGGTGGAGGGAACGAGGAGAAGTGGGAGACCAAATTGGAGGTGGAAAGATGGAGTGAAAAAGATTTTGAGTGATCGGGGCCTGAACATGCAGGAGGGTGAAAGGCGTGCAAGGAATAGAGTGAATTGGAACGATGTGGTATACCGGGGTCGACGTGCTGTCAATAGATTGAACCAGGGCATGTAAAGCGTCTTGGGTAAACCATGGAAAGTTGTGTGGGGCCTGGATGTGGAAAGGGAGCTGTGGTTTCGGTGCATTATTACATGACAGCTAGAGACTGAGTGTGAACGAATGGGGCCTTTGGTGTCTTTTCTTTGCGCTACCTCGCACACTTGAGGGGGGAGGGGGTTGTTATTCCATGTGTGGCGAGGTGTCGATGGGAACAAATAAAGGCAGACAGTATGAATTATGTACATGTGTATATATGTATATGTCTGTGTGTGTATATATACGTGTACATTGAGATGTATAGGTATGTATATTTGCGTGTGTGGACGTGTATGTATATACATGTGTATGTGGGCGGGTTAGGCCATTCTTTCGTCTGTTTCCTTGCGCTACCTCGCTAACGCGGGAGACAGCGACAAAGCAAAATAAATAAATAAATAAATATATTCTCATTCTTATCAAACATGATCTCCGTTTCCCGCGTCAGTGAGGTAGCGCCAGCAAACAGACGAAGAACGGCCCACACACACACACACACACACACACACATATATATATATATATATATATATATATATATATATATATATATATATATATATATATGATTATATTTCATCATACTAAGTAGCTGTATCCCGCGTTAACGAGGTAGCGAATGGAAACAGACGAAAGATTCGCCCAACCCCCCCACATACGCACACATGTATATACATAATCGCCCACACATGTCCATATTCATATTTGATACCTTCATCCACTGAGACTGCCACCCCACCATACATGAAATGCCATCCCCCTTCCTACGCGCGCACGAGGTAGCGCTAGAAAAACAAAACAAAGACCACATTCGTTCACACTCACTCTCTAGCTGTCATGTATAATGCACCGAAACCACAGCTCCCTTTCTACACCCAGACCCCACAAAACAGTCCATGGGTTACCCCAGACGCTTCACATTTCCTGGTTCAATCCACCGACAGCACGTCGATCCCGGTATACCATATCGTTCCAATTCACTTTATCCTTGCACGCATTTCACCCTCCTGTATGTTCAGGCCCTGATCGCTCAAAATCTTTTTCACTCCATCCTTCCACCTCCAATTTGGTCTCCCACTTCTTCTCGTTCCCTCTAACTCTAACACATATATCCTCTTTGTCAATCTCTCCTAATTCATTCTCTCCATGTGACCAAACCATTTCAAAACACCCTCTTCTCTCTCTCAACCACTCTCTTTTTATTACCACACATCTCTCATACCCTTTCATTACTTACTCGATCAGACCACCACATCCACCCTCCTCCTCACAACCCTATTTATAGCCCACGAGTCGCAACCGTATAACATTGTTGGAACCACTATTCCTTCAAACATTTTTGCCTTCCACACATCTTTTAACGCTCCCAGAACTTTCGCCCCCCCCCCCCCCCACTCTGTGACTCAATTCCGCTTCCATGGTTCCCTCCGCTGCCAAATCCGCTCCCAGATATTTAAAACACTTTACTTCCTCAAGTTGAACTTACCTCCCAATTGGCTTGTTCCTCAACCCTATTATACTTAATAACCTTACTCTTATTCACATATACTCTCAGCTTTCTTCTTTCACACACTTTAGCAAACTCAGTCACCAGCTTCTGCAATTTTTCACCCGAATCAGCCACCAGCGGTGTATCATCAGCCAACAACAACTGACTTACTTCCTAAGCCCTCTCATCCGCAACAGACTTCATACTTGCCCCTCTCTCCAAAAGTCTTGCATTCACCTCCCTAATAACCCCATCCAGAAACAAATCAAACAACCATGGAGACAAACACAGAGAATATCATCTACATACCTAAACCAAATTTCATTAGAAGGTAAGATATCCTTTAGTAATTTTGTTAAAAAAAATTCCATATAAAGATTACTTAGTACTGGTGAAAGAGTAAGGCAGTAATGCCATACCAAATTTATGAGCATAGTAATCTCCACTGAATTGAAAATTTACAAATATTTCTCACCTTACTTAACAATTTAGTACCTTCCATCAAATCTACTGTAGAAAATGAAAAAAAAATGGTATATTACTATTTTGAGATCGCATGATCCATAGGCAAGGAAAGAAGCTTAAGTTTAGCATATACAGAAAACCTACCAATGTATGCTCATATATCTATCATTACTCATCTCAACAAGACAGAATTAAATTATCATAAATTCAATCTATGTTCATTAGGGCATTACGTATCTGCAGTCCAGAGAATATGATGATGAGTTTGAGAAGATATATTCTATTGGATCTAAGTGAAAGTACCCTAGATCTTTCATTGATAAATCCCTCAAGTTAGCAAAGAATAATTTTAGAGAGTTGAGCCCAAACCTCCCATTGACACCAAGAATCTTTTAGTTCTCCCTTTTAATAATAATTTTACTTTACTTCCCATGCTGCTTAAATCCTTTAATGCCTTCAGCAACAATGATACTATAAAGAATATCTTAATCAAGAATTCACCAGATAATTCTCCTGGGTCCATCTATAAAGTGCCGTGTAGAAATTAGGATAAGTTTTAAGTTGGACAGACTGGTAAGGTTCTTTGTTAGACTCAAGAAACATAAATATAGTATAAGAACGGGACAAGAATTAAATGCCTTGTTTAATCACGTTAAAAACTATGATCATTGTACTGACTGGAGTAATGCCATCTCAGTTATCAAATCTAACACTATTACCACGAGAAATATCATTGAATCTTCTATCATTAAGAACACAAAGGATTATACGCTTAATATCAGTGTTGGTCTATACAAATTGGATAACTTTATTGCTGATAAGATTTGTACACAATTCACATGTGATTGTCCAAAACATACAACGAGCGTTCATAAATCTACCATTTTACAAATGTTATCAACAATAAAGTTATCTAATTTGTATAAACCATCACTAATATTAAGATTATAATTCTTTGTGTATTTGATGATAGAAGATTCAATGATGGAAGGTACCAAATTGTTAAAATTGTTAAAACACAAAGAACATTATCTACATACCTAAACCAAATTGCATTAGAAGGTAAGATATCCTTTAGTAATTTTGTTTCAAAAAATTCCATATAAAGAGTACTTAGTACAGGTGAAAGAGCGTTACCCATTGCCATACCAAATTTTTGAGCATGATAATCTCCATTGAATTGAAATACACAGTCTTTTATACACAATTTTATCAGTTCAATGAAAATAGACTTTTAAACAGATAAATGAATATCATCCAAGACATCAAATAAATATTCTGAAAGGTCATCAACTGGAACTTTAGTGAAAAGCGAGGAAACATCAAAGTTAACTAGCTTAAAATCAAAATTATCATTGATATTGTTTGTCTTGTTGACTAAATCTACATTGTTTATGATACTAAAATTTGATACCTTACCCACTAAAGGGCTTAATAAAGAAACTAACCATTTTGACAATTTACAGGTGATGGAGCCTACTGAACTCACTATAGGTCTTGCTGGAAAATTCTGTTTATGTGTTTTGATAAGTCCATACGTATATGGCAGTGAAGGGGACAAAGATGACACAATTTTGATAAGAGAACTATTACCTTTCCAGAACAACTTCATGTCTTTACTGAAATGAGAATTAACTGCTTCTAAGGGATTGTTACTAAGTTTAGAATATGTTGTCATCATTTAGATCACTCATTTTAGATAAATAGTTACTTTTGTCTAAAATCACAAGAGTGTTAGCCTTATCTGCTTTAGTAATATGTATATCCTTGTCTTTTTTTAAGGTGTTAATAGCTCTTATAAATCTTTTAGGGCAATTAGGTTCCACTGGTTTTGACAAACTGGCATACCCTAAACCCTTTCAGATATCAATTTCATTATCACTTAAATTACTGTATTTCTCCAAATTACAAAAAGACTTTGTGGCATCAACACAGCTGGCTTCCCTGTTAGAGCACACAAAGCTTAAACCATAGCTTATTGCACACAAGGAATCCTTATCTAGTTGTTTATTAGACAGGTTTACCACAAAAGATGGGTTTGGTGTTCTTGGTCCAGTCGCTGTTTTTGATAAGCTGGTCAAACTTACAATTTAGTGACATTTGTAGCCTATTGCGTTCTTTCCTTAATTTATCATAGCAAGAGTCCAACATCCGGTTCTTCCAGTGTGTCGGTATTGCCATTTGAAAGGCACCTTTTAGAATATTTATTTGATGTCTTGGATGATATTCATTTATCTGTTTCAAAGTCTGTTTTCAGTGAACTGATGACATTGTGTATAAAAACTGTGTATTTCAATTCAATGGAGATTATTATGATCAAAAATTTGTTATGGCAATGCGTAACCCTCTTTCACCTGTACTAAGTAATCTTTATATGGAATTTTTGAAACAAAATTACTAAAGGATATCTTACCTTCTAATGCAATTTGGTTAGGTATGTAGATGATGTTCTTTGCGTTTGGCCAACAAATGAAAATTTACAGATATTTCTCCCCTTACTTAACAATTAAGTACCTTCTATCAAATTTACTGTAGAAAATGAAAATAATGGTATGTTACCATTTTTAGATTGCATGATCCATAGGCAAGGAAACAAGTTTAAGTTTAGCATATACAGAAAACTCACCAATGTATGCTCATATATCCATTATTACTCATCTCAACATGACAGAATTAAATTATCATGATTGCAATCTATGCTCATTAGGGCATTACGTATTTGCAGTCAAGAGTTTATTGATGATGAGTTTGAGAAGATATATTCTATTGGATCTAAGTTAAAGTACCCTAGATCTTTCATTGATAAATCCCCTAAGTTAGCAAAGAAATCATTTTATAGAGTTGAGCCCAAACCTCCCATTGACACCAAGAATCTTTTAGTTCTCCCTTTTGATAATAATTTCACTTTACTTCCTATGTTGCTTAAATCCTTTAATGTAAATGTTGCCTTTAGCAACAATAATACTATAAAGAATATCTTAATCAGGAATTCACCAGAAAATTCTCTTGGATACATCTATAAAGTGCCTTGTGGAAAATGTGATAAATTTTATGTTGATCAGACTGGTAAGGATCTTTCTGTTAGACTTAAGCAACATAAATATAGTATAAGGACGGGACAAGAATCAAATGCCTTGTTTAATCACGTTAAAAACAATGATCATTGTATTGACTAGATAAGAATATGTTGATAACGCGCAAAATTGTGATCCTTTCCAATATATATATATATATATATATATATATATATATATATATATATATATATATATATATATATATATGCTCATTCACGTACATATACATACACATGCATATATCAACATATACGCACATACATACACATAGACATCTACATATATACACATGTACATATTCATGCTTCCTTGCCTTCATCCATTCTTGGCGGCACCCCTCCCCACAGGAAACAGCATCGTTACCCTCTGCTTCAGCGAGGCAGCGCCAGGAAACAGACAAAATAGGCCACATTCGTCACATTCAGTCTCTAGCTATTATGTGTATTGCACCGAAACCACAGCTCCCTATACATATCCAGGCCCCACACACCTTTTCATGGTTTACCCCAGACGTTTCACATGCCCTGGTTCAGTCCACTGACAGCACGTCGACTCTATTCCTTGCACGCCTCTTATCCCCCACCCCCCGTATGTTCAGGTTCCCGATCGCTTATCTTTTTCATTCCATCCTTCCACTCCCAATTCGGTCTCTGGGAAGCAATCACTTTCCTCATCTCCTACACGTACACATGCCTTACATCCTAGATAAAAACATTCCACTGATTCTAGGAGCTTACCTCTCACACCATTTACTCTTACGACCTTACACAAAGCATCTCTATCAACTCTATCATATGCCTTTTCCAGATCCATAAATGCCACATACAAATCCAACTGTTTTTCTAAGTATTTCTCACACACATTCTTCAAAGCAAACACCTGAAACCACACTGCTCTTCCCCAATCTGATGCTCTGTACATACTTTCACCCTCTCAATCAATACCCTCCCATCCAATTTCTCAGGAACACTCAACAAACGTATGTCTCTGTAATCTAAATACACCTTTATCCTCTTTGCCTCTGTACAATGGCACTATGCATGCATTACGCCAATCCTCAGGCACTTCATGATCCATACATACATTGAATATCCTTACCAACCAATCAACAGTCAACCCCGTTCTTAATCAGTTCAACTGCATCACTATCCAAACCCACCGCTATGCCGGATTTCATCTTCCTCAAAGCTTTCACAAACTTTTTCCTCTTAACCAAACCATTCTCCCTAATCCTCTCACTTCGCACACCATCCTGACGAAAACACCCTAGATCTGCCACTCTATCATCAAACTCATCTAACAAACCTTCAGAATACTCGCTCCATCTCTTTAATATGGACCTTTTTCCAACGTAGAAAAAAAGGAAATATATAAATATATGTTACTTACCTTCCGCCGGCCGGCAGGTGTAGGACAGTGCAAAAGCCATCATTCGTCGGGACGCCATGAAATCACTACAAATTCTCCAGTTTCAATATGTTTTTGATATGTTACTCAGTTTGATTTGTTTGTCAAACAGAACACTTCCACAATAATCTTATAACAACATTGACTATGCAACTAATGGTTGATATACGGAAAAGCGAATCAGTGATATGTTGACAATAATCTAAGTTTTCCCATTTCATTCTTATATAACTCACAGACTGAACCAAACTCTTGCCTCAAGCAGCGTCTGGGCATGACTGACTGACAACGGTCACCTTAACCAGAGGGTTGGGCGGAGCCACATAATGCTACATCATTACACGAAGTTTGACAATCGCGTCACTAGTTTTCCCGAGTTATGATTACGAGTAATAATTTTTTCTCTTTCAGTTACAAAGTTAACTTTAAGAAATATCAATAAATGATAATGAATTTATTGATAAGAATGCATCAGCTGGCTGATGGATTTTGAATAAGCATATACATAGGCCAATCAAGGATGTAAACAAGCAAACTAGTGGTTTGGTTGGGAACACACCTGCTGTGGGCCAGCTCGGCTTACTGCCTACACTCGTTAAAAGCAAAATATTTGTTGGTAAATCTTTTTGAAGTCTTCGACGAAGCTTTTATAAGTAATCTATGATTTAAATAACGTATATCATGATGAGTGACGTAAGACTTAGATAACGTACACCATGTTGAGTGACGTAAGACTTAGGGAGCCGAGTGTTTCGCACAGATTTGTAAACACTGCCATATAGAGCTCGAAACAGAGTTTTATAAATGAGGATATGGTAGACTTGTCTCTATGATTGCATAAATCACATTCATATAATGAATGTGTATCATTTTAGTTGGACTGTGCTCTTCGGAAATTTTTCTGGGACCTTTTATAACTGAAATAAAAGTTTTGACCGGAACGGGATGAAAGCAGTCATGATAATTGAAATGAAAATTTGTTGTTATGAGCTTCACAGTACTTAAGTTTCCCCTTTGTATTCCTCTTACCATTTTACGTTAAAGAGTCGTCCTGGGCTATCCCATTCTGTTCAGGCTTTTACCTGAACTCTTCAGCCCATATCAGATACAGTATTTGTAAAACACTCGTTTACTTATTCATTGGCAATTTTTAGGGTACAGCTGCTTTCTAGTATTATGTAGTGTAAAACCATTCTCTTTTTTAGTTATATTGTTTTTAATTGGAGAAATGTTCATGAGGATATAGAAATATATTGTCAAAATACGACTGAGGCTGGAAAATTCAAAGTACAAGTTATAATAGTTACCTATGAATATCTATTTTCTATCATAATCAATAGAGAAAAACTGTTTACAGGGCTAGCTAAAGAAATTTGATATACATGTTAGAGTCGCTAATCTCTTATAAACAGAAGCCTGAATTAAAACTATAGTATTCTAGATAAATGAAGAACGACACTGATAATTACCACATACATCTGACAAGAAACAGCTATAAGAAAACGCGGAAATTTGATAATACACTTTATGATTTTTTTTTTTTTTAAATCTGGGCCGGTTAACAAACTTATGTATCTCTTAATCATACTAGTTTCACTGCCACCTCAGTGGTCTATATGAATAGTGAGAATGTATATGGTCTTAGAATTATTCTTAACATCTGAAGACTGTTTTAAAAGTTTTTTGGTTGTTTTATGTTACTTGTGACGGTCTCGATGAACCTGGAGAAAAAGAACCCCTTCCGGTAAGTATACATCCCGCCACATCCCCAGTACAGTACAGCTGATGTATGAATGTAAAACTTACGTGTATAGACTCGGGTCAGGATAAGTAAAAATGAGATCGGCAGAGATGGATGATTTGCTCAGCGTGTCGAAACAGAGATAGATGGAACGATGATTGAAGATGTCAGGAAATGATACTGGCTGAATCAGTCATTAGCAAAATGAATGGTTGATATAAGCTTTTGGGATGAAATGGTCACATCGATCGTATGACAGATGAGCAGTTGGTGAAGAGGATACATGTTATTGTACTAGAGGGCACAAGGAGAGATAGATCGCGAAGAGATGGATAGATGTGATGAGAGAATTTATTAGGATTAGGAATGGTTAAGGTGAAGACGATAAGGAAATGACTGAGGGATCGGATGCAATGGAAACATTATTTGCATGATGGTGGTGTGAGTCAACTTGATGTATGAACTGGGAAAGTGAAAAGCTCATCATAAGTGAGCAAGTCCAGGTGTTACTTTAACAGTCTGTGTGTGTGTGTGTGTGTGTGTGTGTGTGTGTGTGTGTGTGTGTGTGTGTGTGTGTGTGTGTGTGTGTGTTTGATGCTCCGGATGATATATGGACCTGATACATCTCAGGAAACTGGCAATGGGGCAATGATAACAGAATACAGTAGAAATGCATCACAGCATTCAGTTGAATGAAAGGTTTATTTACCGCATTTCTTTTCATATATAGGAACCGTAAGAAATAGAGACATCACAATGAGTCAGTTACTTTTGATTTATATTGCAACTTTTTCCACATAAAGTTATGGTTCGAAATCTAGATTACGACACCAACCATGACGTACTCTTTTGTCCGACATCTATAGAAGTATCGTACTCAAGTATCAGGACATACAGTGCCTCACATGGGATCTCTCTAAGGGAAAGCTCAGACTGGAGTGTCTGAATGTGTGTGGATGCAACCAAGATGGCAAGAAAGGAGAGATAGGTAGTATATTTGAGGAAAGAAACCTGGATATTTTGGCTCTGAGTGAAACGAAGCTCAAAGGTAAAGGGGAAGAGTGGTTTGGGAATGTCTTGGGAGTAAAGTCAAGGGTTGGTGAGAGGACAAGAGCTAAGGAAGGGGATGCAACACTTCTGAAGCAGAAGTTGTGGGAGTATGTGATAGATTGTAAGAAAGAAAATTCTAGATTGATATGGATAAAACTGAAAGTGGATGGAGAGAGATGGGTGATTATTGGTGCCTATGCACCTGGTCATGAGAAGAAAGATCTCGAGAGGCAAGTGTTTTGGGAGCAGCTGAGTGAGTGTGTCAGCAGCTTTGATGCACGAGATGGGGTTTTCGTAATGTGTGATTTAGATGCGAAGGTGAGTAATGTGGCAGTTGAGGGTAAAATTGGTGTACATGGGGTATTCAGTGTTGCAAATGGAAATGGTGAGGAGCTTGTGGATTTGTGTGCTGAAAAAAGACTGTTGATTGGTAATATCTGATTTAAAAAGAGAGATATACATAAGTATACGTATGTGAGTAGGAGAGAAGGTCAAAGGGCATTATTGGAATACGTGTTGACTGATAGATGTATAAAAGAGAGACTTTTGGATGTTAATGTGCCAAGAGGGGCAGCTGGAGGGATGTCTGATCACTATCTTGTGGAGGTGAAGGTGAAGATCTATAGGGGTTTTCAAAAAAGAATGTTGGGGAGAATAGAGTGGTGAGAGTAAATGAGCTTGGAAGGAAGACTTGTGTCTTTCTGATTCAGGTAATCCTTCTGCTACATTATCCTTGTTACTTTATCCATTTACCTCCAATTCTCCAAGCATTTCCTTGACATATACCAGCACTTGGTCCTTCTGCTCTTGTGATGGAAGCCAGTTCAGATTGAACCTAGGATCCAAAAAAAGCCGCTACTTGAACATTTCTCATTCCCATGCACTGATTCAATCTTTTCTTCACAGAGTCCAATAGGAGTTTGGCGAGTTGTTCACAGTATTATAATTGGTTGTTATGATTATGAATTAGATTTTCCAGTGAGTGTTGAAGTCCCTTAATCACTGGTCCAACAGCAGATACGATCATCTTCCTCTGCCCCTCCTCAACTTGCAAGGCCTCGTGAAAAGGTTCGAGGACTCACAGGCTTCTTTAAGGCTGAAATCTCCACTGGCATCATTTTCTTCCTCCTCTGATCTCTCTGGGACAGAAGATCAATTGCATTATTCACCTCTGCAAGGTTCTTGAATTCTTATAATGTTTTGTTTTTTTGATATTGTCGAACTGATATTTTTGTTTGGGTAGAGTCAAGGGATCAGTGGACTGAAACGGTTGATAATAAGAAGTACTGCTAGCGAGTACCGCTACTCCAACCCGGGGGTTGTCATTAGCAACAATCTGAAATACACTAAACAGTGTCAGGCAGTTGTAATTGAAAAAAGGCAACCAAATGTTGGGTTTCATAGCCAGGAACAGATTACGAGATACCAGAAACGATTCTTACACTTTGTAATTTTTTGATAAGACTACACCTTGAAAAATGCAGTCCAGTTTTGGTGTCCAAGCTATAGAAATGACGTGGAAAAATTAGAGCAAGTACAAAGACGCAAGACAAAATTGATCTCATCCTTTAGAAATCTGGTATACGAAGAGAAGCTAAAACGATCGAATCTCTTCTCCCTTAAACAAACGTAGACCGCGTAGACTTGATCCAAGTGTTCAAAATTCTGAACAAAATCGATAACGTAAATTACGAATATCTTTTCGAAATACAAGAAAATACGGATACTAGGACAAATGGAATAAAACTCAAAGCTAAAAGATGTAGTAAGGACGTTGGGGGGGAAAAAAAAAACTTTTTTCCTACAGGTGTGTTCAGCACTGGAATAAGTTACCGTCAGACGTAGTGAATGCTAACACTTTAAATACCTTCAAAAGTCGTTTTGACAAGTATTTTATAAATTCAGGTATGATCTGAGAAAAACGGCAAAAATAATCTGTATAAACGACAGCGGTAACGAGGACAATAGAAGGCTAATGTGCAGCAGCGGGAGGCTGGTGGTAACTTAAACAAGTGCTGAGCGGAATTACATTTTCTTGTCAAGTTAGAATATTTTTTTCTTTTTACCCGACAACCCAGTCGTGGGTCAATCAGGCCTCCTGTTGTGTATTTCTCACGTAAACTCATGTAAACCTTCTGCAGCTCCTCTTCTCTCAAAGCAAACAACACTTACAAATAGGCTTCCCACAAACCACCATACCTCATCGCCACACACCAGCTCTGTGTCCCTTTTCCCAAGCTTTGCTTTCACCTTTCTTATCACTCCATCCATATATATCTTGAAAAGCCACGGTGACATCACAAGCCCTGCCTCACACCTACATGCACACCGAAACTCGCTCAACTCTCCATCCACTCTTACACATGTATTTGCTACCCTGTAGAAGGATTTCACACCATCCAACAGTTGTCTCTACCTCATAATTCTCTAGCACATCCCATATAGCATTTCACTGTCATACACTTTCCCCAGATTCATGAAAGACGCAAACAACTTCTTACCTTCCACCTGGTACTTTTCAGCCGTGATTTTCACCACAAAAATCTGATCCACACATCCCTCAGACCCGCTTGCTCCTCATTTATTCTATATCATTCAGTCACTTCCATCACTCTCTTTCCTGGTATACTTAACATACTTATTCCCTTATGATTTGCTACATACATATATACATCCATTGAAAAAAGGAACAGTCACAGCTGTCACCCAATCCTCAGGTACAACCTTCTGTTTCCTTGCTAGATTACATATCAGATGCATCCAGCCTTCATACTTTCTCCACCATACCTATGTACGTAACACTGTAACATTCCTTTCAAGCAATATACCATATGCCTTTTTCTTCTCTTCTACAGCATTTTTATTCTCATCCGTCAACCATGCATTTCCCTTTTTATTCCTGTATATCACGACTACTAATTCTACAGCTCTTAACAACCTTGTCTCAACTTTCTAAACACTTCATTCACACATGACTGTATTTCTACTTTCACTGCTCTTCCATCTAAACTTTCAGTCACCCTCCAATTGTACTACTACCTACCTTCTCTCTGATATATCACACATACCAACACTTTTACCATTCATTTCATTCTTGCAACATACCTCCACTTCTCCCTGACCTCACCTCCACAAGAACTGCGTAATGGTCAATCTCCAAAGAATCCTCTTACATCTGTAACATCTAACACAGCCTTTCTCAATCTTTCATTCACTGCTGCATAATCAACCAAACTGTTTTGCTCTTCTCCTCCTTCATTTCTCATACATGTTGTCTTTTTATGTTGAAGGCTCCAGTCACAGACAAATGTCCACATCAAAGGCCGGGCCTTAATTGAAATTTAGAGAGACTTATGAAACGGAAAAATAAAAAGACAAGGGAAAGCATTTACAAATTTTTGAGAAAGTGAAAGACCTGCCTTTTGAAATGTGCCAGGTCATAGGTATTGGGAAAGACATGAGAGGATAGAGAATTCCAAAGCTTTGACGTGTAGGGAAAGAAGCAGCTATCAAAACGGATCACCCTTGAGTTGCTGATGGCCATACAATAATCATAGAACGCGGCAGCTTGCCGAGTATTGCGTGGTCTAGCTAGTGGTGTGGGCACACAAGCAGCCAGCTCTCGGAAACAAAAGTAAAAATAATACCTATAGAGGAGGGAAAGTGAACCAACATTGCGGCGAAAGGCAAGGGGGTCAAGTTTGGAAGTTAGCCTGGGACAGTTTATAAGGCAGACCGCTTTCGACTCAACTCTGTCAAGTAAGGATGCAGAGCGACAACCACCCCAGATGTGAAAGCACACTCCATACATGGACGAATCAATCCCTTGTATAAACAGAGCAACTGTTCAGAATAGCTTTCACCATCTAAACAGGACACTCAGTTTCTTAGAGGAAGACTTAGCTATTCCTGTAATGTGGGGTTTCCAAGAAAGAGTAGCTGTTACAGTAATGCCAAGTATGTTCACTGATTCAAGAGGTGGAATTACATAACCGTCAAAGGAGAGAAGAGAGTTTTGAGGAGTTTTCGTTAGAGAGATGGGTGAAACTTGGGTCTTGGAGGCATTAAACTTAAGATTTTGTGTACTCCACTGAGATATCCTGTCCAAGTCTGAGTTTATTGCGTGTAGATAGTCGAACAGCAGCACAACATCCGAAGACTGTCGAGGGTTAAGAAAAGACTAGAACTCTGGCAGACAACACTTGTTCGAGAAGCTCAGGTTACACGTTACATGTTCAGAGGCCGTGTGACAACTGCTCAACGCAGTCCACGCCAGCACCAAACTCACCTCCCACGCACACGTCATCGTGAGTCACTGAATCACCGCGTCACCTGACATCGCGCGTACCCAACTCGGTTACAGCTCTACAACATCGAAGAGGCTGTGTCGAGAAGATGCAGATCGAGTGAGAGAAGAGGGAGCAGAACTGGAGGATGTGGATGAATGTAGTGTTGAGTCGTCAGCGTATGAGTGCATTGGTTTATTTGCGAAGAAGAAGAAATCGTTGAAAAAAAGGAGAAAAAGTGTAGGGGACAGGATAGAACCTTGAGGGACACCGCTGTTATTGGAGAAAAGGGTGAGGCTGATCCATCAACAACCACAGAGATAGATCGGCCAGAGAGGAAGCAAAGTGAGGGAGGGAAGCCAAGATAGGGGAGCTTAGAGATGAGACCCCGATGCCACACACTGTCAAAAGCCTTAGATATGTCAAGGGCAACTACACATGAATCCCCAAAATCTTTCAGAGATGATGGTCAGACATTAGTGATATAGGAAAGAATATCACCAGTGGATCTCGCCCTCAGGAAGTCCATACCGGTGATCAGAGAGAAAACTGATTTTCGATGTGTTTAAGGATGTGGGAGTTGAGGAGGGATTCAAAAATGGTAGATGTCAAAGCACTAGGACAATAGTTAGAGAGGTCAGAACGGTCACCCTTCTTAGGGATAGTATATACCAACGCATGCTTCCAAAAAGATGGGAAAGTTTTGGTTTTTAAATAGAAACAGAACAGACGAGCAAGCACAGGTGCAAGTTCAGAAGCACACTTTCAGTAAATGGGGATGGATGCCATCAGGATCATAAGCCTTGCTTGTGTCTATAGAAAGAAGCGATTTTCGGACAATCCGATAATTTTTAGAGGGGTTTAATCACCTTGTCAGAATTGCCACACTTGGGTTTTGGTTAACATTAATTCATTTCACGATCATGGGTTGTTTCAAACCTATCTAATTTCCGGATTACGTTGTTATGATCGATAGTGGCTGCTACCTGGACACGGAACCTGGCATTCCTCTCCTGGTGAGTGTCACGTAATGATATAGTGGTTTAAGGCTAGATTAAGAACAGAGAAACTCGACAACTTGAGCTAGATTATCTTTTTTATCTACGTGCACATTAGTCACAAGTAACAGACTTTACGTTTCCCTAGCACAACACAGAGCCGGGTAGCCGAGTGATGCTTTACCTTGTAAAGGTTTCTGGACATCGAGACACAACACTAGGGAGTGAGTTTATTTCCCACATATAGAAGTATTGAAAGTAGCCGTGAGAGAGAGAGAGAGAGAGAGAGAGAGAGAGAGAGAGAGAGAGAGAGAGAGAGAGAGAGAGAGAGAGAGAGAGAGAGAGAGAGAGAGAGAGAGAGAGAGAGAGAGAGAGAGAGAGAGAGAGAGAGTGTTGTGATTAGAATAACCATACAGGACGAACAGGAACATTAGCTCATTGCAGTAACATGATAGATTAACTTGAATTACATTTAACATGATGCCCCTACCCCACGGGCATCGAAGACCTCCTGAATCCTTGTGGGAACAGAATGGACGAGGTTTCTGCAGACACTTGGGCGGCGACGAAGGCTCTGCCATACCTCACGTGCAGCGTCCATGATGCCTGGTCGGTTCCTGGCACATAATTGCCCACAGGTTCTCTATAAGGTTCATGTCTCATCCTTTCGTGGGCCAGTTCAAGATATGACTTTGTGGGTTAGTTCTAAGCCACTCACACACTGCACTACTGGTGTGTATTGAGCAATTATCCTGCACGAGCTTGGTGGCATTTGGTTCTGGTACGGACATGACACGAAGAGAAGGAAGAACATCCTCTGTCTTAATGTATTGCTGGACGTTACAGCGACCTTCAATATCTACCAGCTCGTCAGGCCCAGGTGACTACATCCATCCCCAACATGACACTTGCACTCTGCCACTGTACTGAAGCTCAGAGATATTTTCAGAATTATAACGGGTATTGTGAGGGCGCCAGCACAGCCTTGAACTTGCCTCAACTGAGGACAACATGTTTTAATCTTCTCCCAGTCCTGAATGCTGCAGGACAAATCCAAGGTTCAGTTCCTCTTCCTCACCAGGAATGTGAGAGTGTAGATGTTGTTCCTGGAGACGGCGTGTGGTGGTGGTGGATGACACTGCGACTGTAGCTGACGGGTCTAGTGGACCGCTGGCGACATGAGTCTGTCCCGCACTAGGTACCTGCCCCATCTGTTCATCCTCCTCACGCGTCCTGCATCGGGGTCGTCCACTTCGTGATCTCGTGCGAACCGAACCCTCCTCCTGCCATCTGTCTAATCCCCGCCGCCGCCGAGCGCTGCTCTCTAAGGAAGCCGTTTCGGCTGCAGTCCTGGCCACTGGTGTCCCTCCGAAGCTCCCACGTCCCAGTTATGCGGGCGCTGTGTTGATGACGTCGACAACATTAGCGACCATCTCTGTCGAGGGAATAAGGAAATATGTTAGTAATGCAGCTACTAAGGTATTTTTGACGATTATTGAGAAAATATGATTAAGCCTAGTTGCTAATTACACACACTAGTAAGAAACACTTGGCAACTGTTGGTCGATCAGTTTGGACTCAGGAACACTTGTGTAGGGTCACGTGAACCTTGGAGACAGAAGACGTGACATTTCTTCGCCGTGCGCTTTCAAAAACGTATCTTCTGCTCCCGTAGGTGACACTACCACCCACTAAGTCTATCAAGTGAGAGCAATAGCGATCGTTGGCAATGTTATGAGCTGTTTTCGTTAACTTTTCCGAGTTCGTGTCATCATTTTGTTTATCTGTCGAGGAAATATATCACCCATCACCTTGAAATGTTTCATGTGTTCAGTTTTAGGCACACTGTACCTAGAGAAGTATGATAAGACATTACACAACTCCTTCATTCATTCGTTTGTTGGGTCTAACAGCCAGAGACCTATAAGGAAGGTCTGTAAGTTTACAACCCATTCTGATTTTTGACAGTATAAAGTCTCTACATAATCATCCTATGAGTACGATATAAACCTATAAGTACATATAGATGACAATAAAAGATACAAAATATTGATATTGGAATAAAAAGTCAGTGAGTGGATATTATGTCAACGTGGCAGCAAACACCATCCAGTCGGCACAGCATCCACTGGTCTAGCTGCCAGAAGGACTACGAAAAGATACGAGAGATTAGAGATAGTCCTTCGCCATGGCAGGACATACATAAGTTAGGAAATATCAATATCGGCAGTTCGTCAGCTCGACATCATAACAGAACCATCTCCAAACCAAACCACCCATGTTCCAGGCCAGCAGCATAATGAGCATATAGCTCTGCTCACCACACGACCAGCCCAAAGCAGAAGCAGTCACACCCTGAAGTTAGCCCCGGCACAGATTCGAACCAACGAACCACATTATATCATCTTGATTATTTTTGATTTCTTTGAGATAGATAATCACTCTGTTAATCATAGTCATGTTTTCACCATGGAGATTGTATATGGTGGAGACTATTTTCTTTTTCAGAAGATAATTTACTGAGAAGGTGGTCAGGTGGTCTATTGTTAAGCTTCTTTGACATGCTTCATATCTAGGTGGGTGCTGTATGTAATGTAAGGTTGTAGGTGGGTGCTGTATGTGATGTAACGTTGTAGGTGGGTGCTGTATGTAATGTAACGTTGTAGGTGGGTGTTGTATGTGATGTAAGGTTGTAGGTGGATGCTGCACGTTATGTAACGTTGTAGGTGGGTGTTGTATGTGATGTAAGGTTGTAGGTGGGTGCTGTACGTGATGTAACGTTGTAGGTGGGTGCTGTATGTGATGTAAGGTTGTAGGTGGGTGTTGTATGTAATGTAAGGTTGTAGGTGGGTGCTGTATGTGATGGAAAGTTGTAGGTGGGTGCTGTATGTGATGGAAAGTTGTAGGTGGGTGCTGTATGTGATGTAAGGTTGTAGGTGGGTGTTGTATGTAATGTAAGGTTGTAGGTGGGTGCTGTATGTGATGGAAAGTTGTAGGTGGGTGCTGTATGTGAAGTTGAGACGTGGACAGGCTAGCACGACTTCCTCCCTTCTGTTCCTCATGTATAAGTCGTCCAATCCGACTACTTGTTTGTATTTTCTTGTGATGGTCAGGTTGGTCCACTGACTCTGCTACGGAGGAAGTATTGATTTCTTTCCCGAGGAAAGGCAGGACCTCAGCTCCCGAGGGATCGGAACGACCTTTGCGAGTTCTGAGGTCGACTTAGCCAACCGGTCTGCCTGTTCATTGCCTTAAACCTTGCAATGACCCACCAGGCGCCCAGATCAAGATGATATCTTTGTGACATGAGTTTGATTTATTAATAATACTGCCTTGAATTTCATTTGACTCAGCGTAACCAGAATTCATAGTTTTAAGAGCTGATAACGAATCGGAGAAAATGACTGATTAGATATAAACTGAATTAATCATATAATGTATGGTCTTATCAATGACAAATAATTCCGCACAGAAAGCAGATGTATGGTTCGGTAACCTGTACCTAAGAGAACAGTCGTTCGACCGCACACTTGCACCCACACATTCACCTGTCTTGGAGGCATTTGTGTAGAAGTGGACATATGATAAATGATCTGTAATGACGTAACACAATCGCTGGTGTACCTCACTCTCCGGCGCGTTCCCTTTCCTCATAGGGAGCCAATTGATCTTCATTCTTATTCTGGATTCCTCCCGAAGACGTATTTAATTTCTAACCAGCGTGTCCACTTCTTGAACTTCCAGACCAGAATTCTCGCTGAGGAAGTGTATTCTTCGGGCCAGGGGCATGACGCCTCTGTCGATGAACTGTTCATATTGTTGTATCAGGCGACAGGCAGTAGCATTTCTTCTCCTGGTCATCACAGTACCACAATTTAATATCAATTCATCTCGACGCAGCCGAAGAGGAGGTACATTTGCCTCAGTTTCCAATAACGGAACTCTGGTACATGACAGAACTCCAAGACACATTCGAAGGCATTTAACGTGCAACACATCGAACCTTCTCAGGGTACAGTACCTTGATGAAGCATACACCTGAGAACCATAGTCTAGTGTACTTCAAATAAGGGCCTTGTACAGCGTTAAGAAAGATTTCCTGTTGGCTTCCCAAAATGAATCCGAGAGATACTTAAGAATATTTAACCATTTACCATAATTTATGCTCAAATGATCTATACGCTTTTTCCAATTCAATCTCCGATCAAAGTTTAATCCAGGAAACCTTACGTTATTGCAGAAGGGAATCGGATTGTTGTCTATTTCAGCTGCAAATTCGGGAGTTTGTTTTTTTTCGTGTAGAAACAACAGCGACACTTTTAGGTGGTGAAAACTTAAATCTCCGCTGTGGCGTCCAACGATGAACGGCTTCAAACGCAACTTGAACCAGTTCAGCCGGAAACTGTGCATTAGGCGAGCAGTGCCATACTGCACAATCATCAGCATAAAGTAAGTAATTGAGGTTTCGAGGGACGGAAGCTGGAGACAGAATATCATTAATCATAATATTAGACAATGTTGGGATCAGAACGCTGCCTTGCAACATCCCCATTCTCTTAGATGCAGCGATCTTGACTATAAATGTTCTGTCATTTAAGAAGTATTGAACAGAAATAGGTAAATAACCTCTTAAACCAGTAGCATGAAGTTTGCTTAAGAATCAGTTTCGCCATGTCAGGTCAAAATGCCTTTTCCAAACCTAAGAAAACTTCAATTAAAAAATCATAAAAGCGTCTGATATGTTGTTTTAAATTCTTCAAATGGTCTATTGTGCTTCTGTGTGTACGGAATGCACACTGTTGATCATCTGGTAAGTTCTGCGATTCTAATAAAAAGATAAGTCTTTTAATAACCATTCTTTCCATGACCTTACAAATGCAGCTCGTCAATGCAGTAGGTCGAAACGAATTAATATTCGTAAGGCGTCCAGAACCTTTTGGGATGGAGATGACGTGCGTAAAGTGCCATGAGTTTGGAAACGTTCAAGACGTCCACATCTCATTATACAATGCTAACAGCTTCGCCAGGTTAGCCTGACTAGGATACTGAACATCTCGAAGGTCATCCCGCTGAGTCCTGGGCTGGAACCTTTACAGGATTTCAGGGTAAGAAGTAATTTCTCTTAGAGATAAATGAATTATTACATGATATGTTTTCATCTTCTGTGGCAAAGTCAATCAGTGTTTGCTCGACCTGACGTTTGTGGTGTAAAAACCGTCGATCGTAATTGGCCGAGCTACTTTTGTCTGAGAATCTCCTGGTGATACCGTTGGCTATGTCAACTGGGTCGTCGATGGTGCTGCCGTCTTGCGTGGTAAGTCGGGGGTGCATGGTTGTTTGTATTTTTGTGTTATTTTCTTAAGTGAGGATCAGACCTGACTGCTGGGTGTGTCTTTACTGATAATTGAAACATAGCCACGCCAGGAGTCTCCTTTGGCTTGTTTTATTGTTCTTCTTGCCTGAGCCACTCACTTATTTACATGCAATGAAGTTGTTATCTGAGGTTCTTCGTCAAAAATCCTGCATTTCCCATTGTGCTCACGCAGTGCATATCGGGAATCTGGTGTCCACCAGGGAACTCTATGCTTTCTGGATATTGCAGGAGTCTTAGGGATTGAGGCCTCAGCAGCCCTGAGGATGGTATCACTTACACTATGGACCCTTGAGTCAATATCATCTCCGGATATATCTAAGACGGCTTGTATAGAGAATGACTCCCAGTCTGCTTTCTTATAACTAAATCTATGTGGTAGTGGCCTGATGATGTTATCGCGTGTATAAGGAAGACAGACTGGGAAGTGGTCACTTCCCAAGGTGTCATAAGTACCCCAGGTGTTGTCATTTAGTATATCTGGGGATGACAAAGATAGGTCGATGGCTGAGATGTTTCCTGTCTGATCATCTACACAAGTTCCACCACCATCGTTCAGAAGAGCGGGATTAGAACTGATGATATAATCTACCATTTGTTTCCCACGAGAGTCTGCCCGCACACTTCCCCACTGAAGATGATGAGCGTTGAAGTCTCCAAGAATGATTTTTTTTTGTGGGATAATTGACTAGAAAGTGAGGTGAACTCATCATCATCAGGTGCACTGGGACCGGGACAGTAAGTTGAACAAATAGCCAGGTACGTACAATCGTCAGGAACGTGGTCCTTGCCGGCACACTTTCCACAACGAGATGAAAGAGTACAAAACTCTTCACCGTGGCCATACTTTTGGTAGTTGAAACATCGCTAAGGATTTGGTATGTATTTAAGGTCTTAGAATGATAAAGGGGTTCTACGTCGCTCGACGTTGATAAATCTGGTAATGAATCGAGCAGTGATTACTCTCTTCTGTAAGGTCCTTCACAATGTCGTCCTCACTCATGTCCATGACATCAGGACAGAAGATTTCTCCACTGCATGAATTCATGGTCACCGGATTGGAAATCACAATATCGTAAAGATGGAACTTTCTCAGCTTGAGTCCGCAACTTGGTTTGACAACTTATCTTTAACAAGAAGGTCACCACTAGCCAGTTTTCTTAACATTTCCACTGCACCAGCCTGGCCATCAATCACTTTCTTGATGAGGAAGGGGTTGAGGGAAGCTGGAGTTGTTGAACTGGTCCCATGTATCATGATCACGAATTCAGCATTTTTGGATTGTATGTCCAGCATAGGTCGGTCACCACGACTAACCCCTACGGCAACAGTGGATACCTGACAAGAATCCATACCAGTGGAGCTAGGCCCCAGATTCTGGGTTGGCTTACCTCCCAAAACAAAGGATAATTTAAACACCTTACCTCTTCTCTCGTCTCTCTAAAACAAATGAAAAAAAAAAGGAAAAAAAAAGATGAGGCAGCTACCAAAAGAGAAGCGTCCCAAAGTAAGGCCGAACGTACAAGCCTGGGTTCAGTTCTCCCGGGGTCACCTCTTAGTTGGGCGCACAGTTCTGTCCCACCACCACCACCACCAGCCTTCGTGAGCATACCAGTGGTCAAGGGCTAAACACTCACTTGCCTTGCTGTAAACACAGAGAGGAGTAAACGCAAAATAAATACTTTTTTTTGAGGAGGGGGGGGGGGGGGGGGAATGCTTCACTAAGCTAAAAGCTAGTCTAAGCAAAAATATAATAGATTAGGGAAACCTTTTTGTATCAGATCTTTCACAACTCTCGTATGGCGGGACATATAAAGGCTAATTGAAAATCTTCCCGAGTGGCCAGCCAAAAAAGGTAGCCGTAATGTGACCTATTTTCACAGGTGAGATTGACCTCCGCACCCCTCCCAAAGATGTATAAGCCCTTCTTATATGGCCTTTCCTAAGTTGTATGGTGTGGATATACGCCATACTTTAGCTAAAACACACACACACACACACACACACACACACACACACACAAGGTCGGAGCTGTGCACACAGACATATCAATTGCAGAGAGCCGAACTTCCTATCCATTGAACATTTCATGATTTAATTAAAAGGGAAACACACAAGTATAACAACAATACAACGCATCTACAACTGTCATCATTTCTGAAACTTGACAGGAAGCTTAAATTGTTTATATTTAGCTCATTAAGAGTCTTATCCTTATATTTATCTTACATATGAATATATGGCAACTTTACAATCAGAATAACACTGCAACATTTTATGATGACAGTATCTATTCATTTCAGTGCAGCAAACGCTTGCAACATATTTGCATAGTTTCAGTAAATCAAATAAATAAGCTGGCCTAACCAAACATACTTAACAACCTATCCGGAATACTATAATATTATAACCAGAGTTTTATTAAAATATTGGAAAAAAATCACTAAAAGATGACAAAAATATCTCGAGGACATAAGATTGTTTAGTTCCGACAAACCTACCAGATCCCGATGACATGCAAGCAACAGAAACCCATTAACATAACTTTGACCTGATACTGAGGACAGTCAGGAGCGTATCTTGTACAGGAGCTCCACACCACATATGATGTAGCTGAGTAGCGTGAGGCAACACTGGTAAATCTGTTACCATCATCACCACCCTCACCAGAGCGAGGAAGCTAGGTTCCCTCACTATGAATCACATGCGCGAGATTCACAGTGTTTCCGATAGGATCATGGTCTGAGTACGAGAGCTCGTACTCGACAGTCGAGTTTAGTCAGCGATTGTACTTTGCCCAACTAGGGCCGAAATGCTGAGGTGAAACCGCGAACAAAATGGAATAGTCCGAAACGGTTCTTGAACATAAAAGAGTAAGGGAAACGAACACAGGAAAACTTAACGTATCGTGGAGAAGCTCACAGTGATAGATTTAGGTCTTATTGCGACAGCATTCCGGTCAAAACAAAAGATTTTGGGTAATAAAATGTCCCGGAACACCAAGTTCCGAAGGCCACACTCCAGACAAAATGGCATATATTCCTTAAACGAATGTGATAAGTATTTATTAAGAGAATCTTACCAAACCAATGTTTAAAACTCCGCTCCGAGCTCTTTAATTTACATTATTCACCTATCGAAAAACTCGGTTCCACGTATCATAGCTCACTCAGAATGATATATGTATAATATTCAGTCCAAAAACTACATTCAAAACTTCGTTACAGACTTTATAAAACATTAATGACACATCGTCTCGATGTTTCGTGTCATTTGCCATAATAGACATAATACTGATTTCATATATTGATGGGAATAACAATAAAATGGTAGTACCAAGGATATTAGTAAATATGTCTTATATCCCTGCTCATCAACGATGACAAAGACATGAGCAGTACAAATCTTTTCGAAATTCATCTGATCCACAAGGGAAGATATCGACGGTTTTTACCGTGTATGTGTGAGGCTGCGCTGTCCCACCTGCCGTAGTAGCTTTATACCCTACCATCGTAGCCCCGCCCACCACTGTGCGGGTGAAGGGTTCACTTATCTTTATATGTTATGAAAAATCAATCAACCAAATTATTAATCTTACCAACACACTATTGTTTGTTAATAAGTTTCTTAAAGTTACCTTTGTAATCATATGAGAATTCGAGTAATTACATGCCACCAAAACCTACTGGAACTACCGATCCGAGTCTTAACTGTTGTGATATTTTGGCTCCGCCCACTCTTGGGGTACGTGACACTGGCTGAACCGTTGTCAGTCATGCCCAGGAGGCGCTTGAGGTGGTTAGTGCTGCGCGCGACTCTGTGTGATATGAAAATGCCTATAAAGACAAAGCTGAAACTAATATTAATGTTACTAACTCACTTTTGTGTACATTGCATCATATAAGTGTTCGATCCGCCACGAGTGTGTTGTGATATTGTGAAAAGTTATTTTCGTTAGTGATTTAACAATTGCATTAAGCAGATCAGAAACGTTCAGGGATATTTTCGAATGAGAGTAACATATTTTCGACATGAAAATCAAGTGATCAGTGTATACGTTTGCGAGCTTAATAAATTTGGTAAGAGACAACGTGAGTCGAACAGACTCCCTTGTATGGGTTAGTGATTAGTGAAAAATAACGTGGGAACAACAGTTTACAGTTGTGACACTAATAACTGGTGTTCATTACAAGGAGAACTGGCAACAATTAGTGATGATAGTGCTTAGTGAAATCTGTTGAGAAACATTGCGATATTAACTTATACTAACGATAAATGGTTTCAGTACAATACATCTTTTAGAAAATATATACAAAACGTGAATGCAATGAAACCCGGAAAATTTCTGATAATTTGATAGCCTCGTCACTCGTGACTGACGGCTTACACAGCCCACCTACTGCTGGCCGACGAGAGGTGAGTAATATAATTACTTTCAACTTGTTTGGCCATGATGTTTCAGTTGATTACAGGTGATATGTCTTGTGTTGTTTAGCAATAATTACAGGTAATATGTCCAGTGTTGGCGTTGCTTGGTCATGATGTTTCATCTAATTATTGGTGGTAAGTCTATTTTTGGTGCTGAAACGCCATGATGTTTGATGATTTCCCTAGTGTTGGTATTCCTTGGCCATTATCTTTCAGTTGCTTATGGGTGTTATGATCTGTATGGGAGCTGTGTACGCAGGTCATGACGTTTTACCTGATTGTCGGTTATGTGTCCAATGTTGGTACTACTGGGCCACGAAACTTAAACGTATAGGTGATATGTCCAGTTTCGTTTGGCCACGTAATCTGGTGTCGTTGCTGCTTAACCATAACGTTTCAACTGATATCCCTATGGTAGTGCTACTTGGGCATGTTTCAAATAATTGTCGGTGCTGTATCAAGTATTGTTTGGCCACGCTTTCAACTGAATACAGGTGATAATGTCCAGTGTTGGTGTTACTTGAGCATGAGATATATTTGTTGGTAATGTGGCCATTGTTGTTTGGCCATTATTTTTTAACATTGTGGACGATACATCTGTGTTTGGCCATGATGTCTCAACTAAGTATAGGTGATATGACCTGGGTTGTTTAGACATAACGTTTCAAGTAATTACAGGTGGTATTTCGAGTGCTGTTTGCCCATATTGTTTCAGCTGATTGTAGGATACATGTCGAACTGTATCTGGTAACTGTGTATAGGCTTTACGGTAAAACTTGTTTCACGATCATGTTTCACATTATTTCATGTTATACAAGAACAAAACACCGAAGGAAACTGCATGAGGCCTATTGACTCATGCAAAGCAGTTCCTATGTACACTCAGCCGGAAGTAGTTACCTTAGTATAGATAAATGATACAAGACTGACGTAACCGGCATCGGCGGTGTAACCTCAAACAACATGACCATGTGAAATTAAGTGAGGTTTTCATAGGTTCCACGAATGGAAATGTACACCAAGTTTTACGCTAATTAACTCCGCATTATTTCTGATCTTCATAGCCCTTTCCCATTATCATCTTATTCATTAACGCAAAAAGATGAATTCCGTTCTATTTTTCACACATCACAATTACAAAAAAAAAAGATACCTTGATTTCAGAATTCTCGAACACGCCTAAACTAGAACTTTAACTCATAGTCATCTATCTTTGTCATCCTGAAACTTTTCGTCATTCGTGTACATTTGTCTGTTCTTCTATATGAGTTCTGTAACATTATTCATGAACACGGCGAAATGTTCAAGGACAGATCTTTAAGGCACCCCACTGTCATTATATTTGTCAGAAATGCGCTAATCTGCGCTGTATAACTAACACCAGTAATATGTCTAGATATTTTTTTGTACAACATTCTCTAGTGTTGCATCAAGTCAAAGGCTTTCGTAAAATCACAATAGACCACATCTGCTTCTTGACAGTTATCAGATATTTCTATCCATTATTCTATCACATGATAAGTAAGAGAACGGTGAAACTTCCCGAAATGAATACAAACTTCTTTCTAAACAAATTATACTTTTTCATATGTAACAAACGTCTTCATTATTTTACAGATTACACTTGTAAGACTCACGGGCGTATAGTTTCCTGGTACATTGTTATCTCCCTGTTTTAAAGATGGCTGTGATGTTTGCAGTACGCCAGTCCATTGACACGATGCTCCTTGAAAAAAATATCAGTACAATTATGGATGCAGTTTAGCTGGATCTGGTGCATCATTTTGTTTTCAGTTTTATTATCTTTGCATTTATAATCTCAGCACTATGAAGTGTTACCATTTTTTTCTTACAAGTTGGTATCAGCCCTTCTGGCTCCTTACTGTGAAAACTTTATTGTAGTGTTCAAAAAGGACATCAGCCGCCAACTTATCATTCCTTGTTTAAACTTGCTTTGCCTTGTCCTTGCATAAACTTGTTATCATAGATTTGTTTCTTGTTGCAATCAAGATACACTTCAGAATATTCTTGGATTCATTCTGATTTTCCTTTGCTTTTTATATTCCTTATATTTTTGCTGCATTCCTTGTCACTCTTTTGACCTTTTTATTACTCTTTACTAAATTTTCTCTCGACATTGCAATTACTGTTGATTTATCATCTCACTTCCATTGGACTGTTTCATTTTTCTTCCTTTTGTCGAAATCTTCCTGTTCATGGGCATTTTCTCAGTTCGTTTCTTCTCTGTATTCTGTTCTTTGATTATTCTTTATGGGACACATTCCTTGATATCTTCAACAAATTTTTCTCTAAATTTGTTCCATTTTTTCTTTAGACTTAAGCATTAGTACCCTATCCTTTGCCTCTCAACCTTATTCATTTCATGGTTTAATCTTGTATTTAACATCATGAGTTATATCCATTCCTAAGTACTCTTTCCTGAATTTCCTTTTGAAGGGTTAGGGTAATGGGTCTCGGAGCTGTAATCTGATTGCAGCATCCTGATGGGCTCCCATTATATTTCCAAGTTCTTGTTATATCTGAAAGTCATCTATATAGTATTCAACATCTATATTAGAACAGATATTTATAAAAATTGTTTTATACTCTTATTTTTTTCGGTCTTAAGCTTGGACACGTATCCTTTTACACTTGTCATATACATTAATGTACTGTATGCATTAATATTGTTCTATTTCCATGTTAATCTATACTTGTCTAGCAGTTGTCTTCGCCAAAACTTGCTCTCTTATACTTGCATCATTTATGGTTTTTGCTTTGCTTCCCAATATATCCATATAAGAGCTTCAAAATTTTCTTGTACATCATGATATATGTTTATCCTTAATTTTCAGTAACTCTTAATTTCTTTATATTTTCCGGCTGAATCTTTCTCTAGTTCAGTTAGCATGTGTTCCATTTCGTCATTCCTTTATTGCATCTATGTCATATGATTTAGATTTTGTTCTATATTTTACTGCAGTATCAGTGCAGCGTGTCTTCGTCATTTTTCATCAAAAGTTTATGAAACTCTTTGCTGACGTAGCATGTTGTATGGTGCTACACTTTTTGATCAAAATTGCATATAATTTCTTCATCCTTTTGTATCACCATACCATAACATGTTCCACGCTCACCTTGAACCACCTTCGTCTGGTGTTGACATTTTCTTTCTCGTTACATGAACGACGGCCGCCATAAATATAGTTACCAACCTCTTTACGTACGAGAAATCAATTACCGAATATGAAAAATGAATCGCCGAAATTTGATTCGCAGAGCTAGCCTTTATTTTCAACACTTAATGAAATGTTTAGATAATGATTTGAGCTTAGATGACTGAATCTTGATGCTCCTGAATAAATCACCGTCGGTAATTATGCAGTGACGGAGCTCAAACATGTCCTCTCTTCACCATTTCGTTTCATCGATCAGTGAATAAATGATACGCTTCTTTACATTTATATAAAGCTTAGAGCAACACCGTTCATCTGAAAGTGGTAAATGAAATACATCATTCTAGAAAGTCATAGCCATTTGTATAATAGTATGTGCTTGCAAAACCATATTAATTTGAATATCAACATTTATATTGGTATGAAAAATTTAGCATGATTACTAATTTTGATTATTCTATCAACAAGCAGGACATATACAAGGTGTCAGACCCTTATCAGGGGTACCGATCATTGGTGATTCTCATCATGGATAATGACAAAGTCTGCATAATATGTCACCACTAATAATCGTGTCTGCAGCTGGATCACATTTTATTTCCTCCTGTGGTTGGACCGTCTTACATACAGACAGTAGACTGTACCACCCACTCCTTTTACTGCAGCAGAACCCGTAGCTCTCGTTCTGTTCTTCCTTGGCCGTCGGCCGACCTTGTTTTTCCTGGTGCCATTTTAATTGTTCAAGCGACATAGGAGTCCATGACTCAGTGGGACGACTGCGTCTCTAGGTAACAGGAAGGCAAGCATTATATTTCTTTTTTAGCATTTTCTTGCTCTTTGAGAAGGTCTAATATTATTAATCATCCGTAATGTCATCATCATCTTGTATAGGCTTATTATACTGAAGTCATACAGGACGGACGAACATCATCACTGAGAATACATGTATTCATGAGGCAACTTCATCTAAACACTGACAGGTTACTTCAATTTCCTTGGTGTATCGGTTAGTGTTTTTGACCGTGTCGCATTCACGGGCCGCCCAGGGTCAAGCGCATAGGTTCGAATCCTGGTTGCAGCATTCGGTCCAATCAACCCAGCTGTTCATCCAACCCTAGGGTTTATCGATAGAATGGGTACCTTGCTCAAGTTAGGATATATATATATATATATATATATATATATATATATATATATATATATATATATATATATATATATATATATTCACTCATTATACTTTGTCGCTGTCTCCCGCGTTAGCGAGATAGCGCAAGGATGTAGACGAAAGAATGGCCCAACCCACCCACATACACGTGTATATACATACACGCCCACACACGCACATATACACATATACACATGTACATATTCATACTTGCTGCCCTCAGCCATTCCGTCGCCACCCCACCAAACATGAAATGGCACCCCCTCCCCCGCGCGCGCGCGAGGTAGCGCTAAAAAAAGACAACAAAGGCCACATTCGTTCACACTCAGTCTCTAGCTGTCATGTGTAATGCACTGAAACCACAGCTCCCTTTCCAGATCTAGGCCCCACAACTTTCCATGGTTTACCCCAGACATTTCACATGCCCTGGTTCAGTCCATTGACAGCACGTCAACCCCGGTATACCACATCGTTCCAGTTCACTCTATTCCTTTTGCACGCCTTTCACCCTCCTGCATGTTCAGGCCCCGATCGCTCAAAATCTTTTTCACTCCATCCTTCCACCTCCAATTTGGTCTCCCACTTCTCATTCCCTTCACCTCTGACACATATTTCCTCTTTGTCGTCAATCTTTCCTCACTCATTCTCTCCATGTGACCAAACCATTTCAATACACCCTCTTCTACCCTCTCAGCCACACTCTTATTACCACACATTTCTTACCCTTTCGTTACTTACTCGATCAAACCACCTAACACCACATATTGTCGTCGAACATTTCATTTCCCACAAATCCACCCTCCTCCGCACAACCCTATCTATAGCCCACGCCTCGCAACCATATAACATTGTTTGAACAACTGTTCCTTCAACCATACCCATTTTTGCTTTCCGAGGTAATATTCTCGCCTTCCACACATTCTTCAACGCTCCCAAAACCTTCGCCCCCTCCCCCACCCTGTGACTCACTTCCGCTTCCATGGTTCCACCCGCTGTTAAATCTAATCCAAGATGTCTAAAACACTTCACGTCCTCCAGTTTTTCTCCATTCAAACTTACCTCCCAATTGACTTGTCCCTCACACCTATTGTACCTAATAACCTTGCTCTTATTCACATTTTCTCTCAGCTTTCTTCTTTCACACACTTTACCAAACTCAGTCACCAGCTTCTGCAGTTTCTCACCGGAATCAGCCACCAGCGCTGTATCATCACCGAACAACAACTGACTCACTTCGTAAGCCCTCTCATCCATAACAGACTGCATACTTGCCCCTCTCTCCAAAACTCTTGCATTCACCTCCCTAACAACCCCATCCATAAACAAATTAAACAACCATGGAGACATCATGCACCCCTGCCGCAGACCGACATTCACTGAGAACCAATCACTCTTCCTACTCGTACAGATGACTTACATCGTCGATAAAATTTTCACTGCTTCTAGCAACTTGCCACCCACACCATACACTCTTAATACCTTCCACAGAGCATCTCTGTCAACTCTATCATATACTTTCTCCAGGTCCATAAATGCTACGTATAAATCCATTTGTTTTTCCAAGTGTTTCTCATACATTCTTCAAAGCAAACACCTGATCCACACATCCCCTACCACTTCTGAAACCACACTGCTCTTCCCCAGTCTGATGCTCTGTACATCCCTTCACCCTCTCAACCAATACCCTCCCATATATTTTCCCAGGCATACTCAAACTTTTACCTCTGTAATTTGCCTTTGTACAGTGGCACTATGCATGCATTAAGCTAATCCTCAGGTACTTCACCATGAGCCATACATACATTGAATATCCTCACCAACCTGTGAACAACACAGTCACCCCCTTTTTTAATAAATTCCAATGGGATAACATCCAAACCCGCCGCCTTGCCGGGTATCATCTTCCGCAAAGCTTTCACTCTTCTCTGTTTACCAAACCATTCTCCCTGACCCTCTCACGTCGCACACCACCTCTAACAAAACACCCTATATCTGCCACTCTGTCATCTAACACATTCAACAAACCTTCAAAATACTCACTCCATCTCCTCACATCACTACTTGTTATTACCTACCCATTAGCCCACTTCACCGATGTTCCCATTTGTTTCCTTGTCTTACGCACTTTATTTACCTTCTTCCACAACATCTTTTTATCCTCCCTAAAATTTGATTACACTTTCTCGACCCAACTCTCATTTGCCTTCTTTTTCACCTCTTGCACCTTTCTCTTGGCCTCCTGCCTCTTTCTTTTGTACATCTCCCAGTCATTTGCACTATTTCCCTGCAAAAAATCGCCCAAATGCCTTTCTTCTCTTTCACTAATAATCTTACTTCTTCATCCCACCACTCACTACCCTTTCTAATCTGCCCACCTGCTACGTTTCTCATGCCATAAGCATCATTTGCGCAATCCATCACTGCTTCCGTAAATACAACCCATTCCTCCCCCACTCCCCTTACCTCCTTTGCTCTCACCTTTTTCCATTCTGCACACACACACATACACACACACACACACACACACACACACACACACACACACACACACACACACACACACACATATATATGTGTATGGAAAGGATCACAATTTTGCGCGTGATCCAGGTATTCCTATATATATATAGGAATACCTATATATATATATATATATATATATATATATATATATATATATATATATATATATATATATATATATATATATATAGGGACGCAGTGATGGCATGTGCAAAAGATGCATGTGGCATGCGAAAGGTGGGAGGTGGGAAGATTAGAAAGGGTAAGGAATGGTGGGATGAAGAAGTATAGTTGTATTGAATGACAAAAGAGAGACGTTTGGACGATACTAGGAAGGGGTACAAATTGCTAGATGTATGAAAGAAAGCGGCAGGAGGTCAAGAGGAAGATGCAAGAGTTGAAAGAGAGGGCAAATGAGAGTTGTGGTGAGAGATTGTAATTAAGCTTTAGGGAGAATAAAAAGATGTTTTGGAAGGAGGTAAACAACATGCGTAAGACAAGAGAAAAATGTGAACATTGGTGAAGGAGAGAGAGAGAGAGAGAGAGAGAGAGAGAGAGAGAGAGAGAGAGAGAGAGAGAGAGATAACAGGTAGTGATAAACATCCTTGGGGACTCTGACACGTGCCTTACATCCTTGGTAAAAACTTTTCACCGCTTCTAGCAGCTTACCTCCCACACCATATAATCTTAAGACCTTCCAGAGAGCATCTCTATCAACCCTGTCATGCCTTCTCCAGATCCAGGAATGCGACATACCAATCCTCTGTTTTTCTTAGTATTTTCAAACACATTCTTCAAAGCAAAGACCTGATCCACACATCCCCTACCACTTCTGAAACCACACTGTTCCTTTCCAATCTCATGCTCTGTACATGCTTTCACCCTCTCAATCAGGACCCTCCCATACAATTTCCCAGGAATACTCAACAAACTTATGGCTCTGTAGTTTGAACACTCGCCTTTATCCCCTTTGCCTTTGTACTGTGGCAATATACATGTATCCCGCCAATCCTCAGGCACTTCACGGTGGTCCATACATATAATGAATATCCTCACCAATCGGTCAATAACGCATTCACCCCCTTTCTCAATAAAATCGACTGTAATACCATCTAAACGGCCACCTTGCCTGATATCATCTTCCGCAAGGATTTTACCGCCTCTTCTCTCTTGAACAAACCATTTTCCATGACTCCCACTTTGCAGCCCCTTCCCCAATCAAAACTCCGTACATCTGCCTCATTATCATAAAACACATTCAACACACCTTCAAAATACTCACTTCATGTCACTTCATCACTACTTGTTATCACTTTCCTCCATGCCCTCTTCACCGATGTTCCCATTTGTTCTCTTGTCTTACGCACGTGATTTACCTCCTTCCAAAACATCTTTTTATTTTCCCTAAAGTTTAACGATATTCTTTTCGCCAACTCTCAATTGCCTTCTTTTTCATCCCCTGTACCTTTGTTTTGGACCTCCTACCGCTTTCTCAGATATGTCCCAGTCATTCGCACTCCTTCCTTGCAAGTGCCGTCCAAACGATTATCTTTTCTCTCTTTGCAAGTATTGTCCAAACGCGTCTCTTTTCTCCTTCACTAACGACTTTAATTCTTCATCGTAATTTGCACACTTCCCACCTTTCTCATTTTACATGCACTATCAATTAACACGTAATCTAATAATGCTCTTTGACCATCTCTCCTGCTCACATTAAATATCTTCTTTACCTGTAATTATGATTACAGAGTTAAGAAATTTTCTGATGATTCGCTTCGCATTTATTGGGTATGTATCGGCAACAAGATGGATTATGAGATATTTTCCATGATTATTTAAATTATAGAATAGTTTGTTACATTTCAATTTTGAAATGGTGTTTTTGGGCTAAAAATATTCTGAACCGTTGTATGTAACTTTTGGTATTTTTCCTCAGAGAAAGAGATTTGCATCACTATAAGGAACATTTTTCATGTTGAAAGAGGAATCTGGGTTTAATATATTGTTTGCCGGTCTTTATGACCTGTAATTATGTCATTAGATGATTGAAATTTTTTGATATTTTCTGATGATTCGCTTCGTATTTATTGGGTATCTGTCGGCTGGAGGAAATATTTCAAAATCTCAGATTTTCTTTGATTATTTCAAGTATAGAAACATTTTATCATGCTAATTTCAATTTGAAACAAAACGTTCTATGGGATGAAAATGTCCTGAAGTATTACCTGTAATTTTTGGTATTTCTCTCAGGGAAATAGATTTTCCTCATAGCCTAAGTAATAAAGGAATATTTTTCATTCTGAAAACGAATCTGGTGTTGAAATACTGTTTGGCGATGGTTTTGACCTGTAATTAAATCTACATAAGACAATTTTAAAACTTTGTGATCACTCGCTTCGTATTTGTTGGGTATCTATTGGCTAGAGGAAGCACTACGAGATATTTTCCATGATTGTATCAAGTGTAGAATCGTTTGATTATATGTCAGTTTTGAAGCAAAAGTTTTTTGGACTAAGAGATACCTGCAATTTTAGGTACTTTTCTCGAAAAAGAAAAAAAATATAGATTTGCTTTTAACCCTCAGTATAAGGAATATTTCTAATGCTGAATACGAATCTGGAGTTGAAATATTGTTTGGCGGTTTTTCTTGACACGTAATTGTGTTAAATGATTACTAACTAATGAATGACATTTTTACATGATTCACTTCGTATTCATTGGGTATCTATCGGCTAGAGGAAGTCTTATGAGATATTTTCCATCATTTTTAAAGTAGAGAATGGCTTGATTTACATTTAAATTTTCCATCATTTTTAAAGTATAGAATGGCTTGATTTGCATTTTAATTTTTATCTTTTCTGAAAAACTACCCTGAATTGTTATCCGCAACTTTTGTTATTATCCTCAGATATATAGATTTGCATCAGACCCCCAATTTTAGGGATATTTTTCTAAATGCTAAATACGAATCTGGGATTGAGATATTGTTTGGTCGTTTGTATGACCTGTAATCTTGTTAGATGATTAGAATTCTAAGACACTTTCTGATGATTCGTTTCGTGTTTATTGGATATCTGTCGGCGAGGAGAAGCAGTGTGAGATAATTTTCAGTGCTATTTCAAGTATTAGAAGCGTTTGATTATATTTCAGTTTTGAAACAAAGATGGGTTAAAAGTTCTTTAAATTTCTGGTATTTTTATTTCATTTTTTATCATGGAAATAGATTTCCTTCAGAACATGAGTAATAAGATATATCTTTCATCCTGAATACGAACCTGTAGTTGATTTTTTTCGGCGATTTTTATAAACTGTAATTGAATCTTTATATGAGTACAATTTTAAAACATTTTCTGGCCATTAGCTTCGTATATATTGGGTATCTGTCGATTAGAGGTTGGATTTAGATATTTTCCACGAATACTTCAAGTACAGAATAGTTTGATTATATTTCAGTTTTGAAGCTAAATGTTTTTATCCATTTATATATATAATATATATATATATATATATATATATATATATATATATATATATATATATATTTTTTTTTTTTTTTTTCTTTTTCGCTTTGTCGCTGTCTCCCGCGTTTGCGAGGTAGCGCAAGGAAACAGACGAAAGAAATGGCCCAACCCACCCCCATACACATGTATATACATACGTCCACACACGCAAATATACATACTTACACAGCTTTCCATGGTTTACCCCAGACGCTTCACATGCCTTGATTCAATCCACTGACAGCACGTCAACCCCGGTATACCACATCGCTCCAATTCACTCTATTCCTTGCCCTCCTTTCACCCTCCTGCATGTTCAGGCCCCGATCACACAAAATCTTTTTCACTCCATCTTTCCACCTCCAATTTGGTCTCCCTCTTCTCCTCGTTCCCTCCACCTCCGACACATATATCCTCTTGGTCAATCTTTCCTCACTCATTCTCTCCATGTGACCAAACCATTTCAAAACACCCTCTTCTGCTCTCTCAACCACGCTCTTTGTATTTCCACACATCTCTCTTACCCTTACGTTACTTACTCGATCAAACCACCTCACACCACACATTGTCCTCAAACATCTCATTTCCAGCACATCCATCCTCCTGCGCACAACTCTATCCATAGTCCACGCCTCGCAACCATACAACATTGTTGGAACCACTATTCCTTCAAACATACCCATTTTTGCTTTCCGAGATAATGTTCTCGACTTCCATACATTCTTCAAGGCTCCCAGAATTTTCGCCCTCTCCCCCACCCTATGATTCACTTCCGCTTCCACGTTTCCATCCGCTGCCAGATCCACTCCCAGATATCTAAAACACTTCACTTCCTCCAGTTTTTCTCCATTCTCCTTTTTTTTTGGGGGGGGGGAGGTGTAGGAAATTATTTTTCTCAAAGAAATACATTACTTCTAACCTTAAGGAATATTTTTCATGCTAAATACGAATCTCTCTTTAAAATATTGTATGTTGGTCTTTATGACGTATATTTATGTCGTTAAACGATTACAATTTTAAGAAATTGTCAGATTCGCTTTGTATTTATTGGGTATCTATCGGCTAGAGGAAGCATTACGATATATTTTCCATTATTATTTCATGTATAGAATCGTTTGATTATATTTTATTTTTAAGGAAAGCGTTTTTTGTAGGCTAAAAGATACCTGCAGTTTTTGGTATTCAAAAAAAAATTGCTTTAAACCCTCAGTTTAAGGGACATTTTTAATAACTGAATATTAATCTGGGGTTGAAATATTGTTTGGCGATTTTCTTGACTGGTAATTATGTTAAATGATCACAAATTTACGACTTTTTGATGATTCGCTTCGTATTTATTGGATATCTATCGGCTAGAGGAAGCATTATTTAGATATTTCCCATGATTATTTTAAGTATAGAATCGCTTGATTGTCACATTTCAATTTTGATTTTTTTTTTCCTGAAAAATACCTTGAACATGCAACTTTTCGTATTTTTCTCAGGGAAATAGATTTGCATCAAACCCCCAGTATAAGAAATATTTTTCTTAATGCTGAATACGAATCTGTGGTTGAAATATTGTTTGGCCGTCTTTATGACCAATAATCATGTTAAATTATTAAAATTCTAAGACATTTTCTGATGATTCTCTACGTGTTTCTTGGGTATCTATCGGCGAGGAGAAACACTGAGATAATTTCCGGTGTTATTTCAAGTATTAGAATCGTTTGATTATACTTCAATTTTGAGAAAAAAATATTGGCTGAAAATTCCTTAAATTTTTGGTATTTTTTCCAATCAGGGAAACATATTTCCTTCAAGACCTGAGTAATAAGGAATATCTTTCATTCTGAATACAAACCTAGTAGATTTTTTTTTTTTTTTTGGCGATCTTTAAGACCTGTAATTGAATTCTTATATGATTACAATCTTAAGACATTTTCTGATCATTAGCTTCCTAATTAGGTATTTGTCGACTAGAGGATGGGTTGAGCACAGAATCGTTTGATAATATAATTTGGAAGCGAAACGTTTTTTGAGGGGGCAAAAAAATATTTTTCTCAAAGAAAAACATTTGCTTCTAACCTTAAGAATAAGGAGTATTTTTCATACTTAATAGAAATCTCTTTTTGAAATATTGTTTGGCGGTCTTTATGACATGTTTTTATCGTTAGACGAATACAATTTCAAGAATGGTTTTGATGATTCGCTTTGTATTTATTGGGTATCTATCTGCTAGAGGAAGCATTTCGAAATATTCTCCATTATGATTTCAAGTATATACCCGGCAACTTTTGGTATTTTTCTGAGAGAAATAGGTTTCCATCATACCCCAAGTATAAGGAATATTTTCGTTAATGTTAGATACGAGTTTGGGGTTGAAACATCGTTTGGCTGACTTTATGATCACTCATGTTAAATGATTAGAATTCTAAGACATTTTCTGATGTTTTGCCTCGTGTTTCTTGGGTATCTATCGGCGAGGAGAAACACCGAGATAATTTCCAGTTTTATTTGAAGTATTAGAATAGTTTGATTATACTTTATTTTTGAGAAAAAAATGTTTGGACTAAAAATTCCTTAATTTTGTTTTCTTCAGGAAATAGATTTCCTTCAAAACCTGAGCAATAAGGAACATTTTTCGGTCTGAATACAAACCTGGTAATGGATCTAATTTTTTTTTTGCAGTCTTTAAGACCTGTAATTGAATCGTCATATGAGTATAATTCTAGAATATTTTGTGATCATTAGCTTCCTATTTATTAGGTATCTCTCGATTAGAGGATGGATTGAGATATTTTCCATGCATTCTTGCAGTACAGAATTGTTTGATTATATATCAGTTTTGAAGCAAATAGCCCTTTGTGTGTGTGTGTGTGTGTGTGTGTGTGTGTGTCTTTTGAAATATTCTTTGTTGGTCTTTATGACGTATATTCATCGTTAAATGTTTACAAATATAAGAAATTTTCTGATGATTCGCGTTGTATCTATGAGGTATATGTATCGGCTCGAGTATGCATTGCGAGATGTTTTCCATGATTATTTCAAGTATAGAATCGTTTGATTATATTTCAGTTTTGAAACAAAACATTCTATTTTTTGTTCTAAGATACCTGCACTTTTTGATACTTTTCTCAAAAACAAGATTTTTTTTAACCCTCATTATATGGAATATTTTTATGCCGAATTCGAAGCTGGGTTGAAATATTGTTTGAGTTTTTCTTTTACATGTAATTATGTTTAAACTATTTCAAATTTATGACGTTTTGAGATGATTCGCTGCCTATATATTGGGTACTTTTGGGTTAGAGGAAGCAGTAAGAGATATTTTTCATGATTCTTTGCCGTATAAAATGGCTTGCTTGTTACATTTCCATTTTGATATTTTTTTTTTTTTTTTGAATACCCTGAACTGTTACCTGGAACTTTTGGTCTTTTTCTCCGAGAAATGTGTTTTCATCAAACTCCCAGTATAAGGAATATTTTTGTTAATGCTCAATACGAGTCTGGGCTTGAAGTATTGTTTGGCCGTTTTTATGACCTGTAATCAAGTTAAATGATTAGAATTCTAAGATATTTTCTGATGATTCACTTCGTGTTTATTGGATATCTATCGTCGAGCAGAAACATTTTGAGGCAATTTTCCGTGTTATTTTAAGTGTTAGAAGAGTTTGATCATATTTCAGTAGAAAAAAAAATTAGGTTAAAATATCCTTAGGTTTTTGCTATTATTTATCAAGGAAATAGATTTCCATCAAAACCTGAGTAATAGGGATTATCTTACAGCCTGAATACAAACCTGGTTTTGAATCTCTTTTTTTTGTTGTTTTTTGCGATGTTTATGACCTATAATTGAATCTTTATATGAGTACAATTTTAAGACATTTTCTGATTATTATTTTCGTATTTATTGGGTATCTGTTAACAAGAGAATGGATTGAGATATTTTTCATCAATGCTTCTAGTACAGAATCGTTTCATTATATTTCAATTTTGTATGAAAGAAAACATTTCTCTGAAAGAAATACTTTTGCCTCTAGCCTTATGTATAAGGAATATTTTTCATGCTAATTACAAACCTCTTTTTGAAATGTTGTTTGATGGTCTTTATAACATATGTTTATATCGTTAAATGATTACAATTTTAATAAATTTTCTGATGATTCGCTTTGTATTTATTGCGTATCTATCGGTTAGAGAAAGCATTGTGAAATATTGTCCATGATTATTTCGATTATTTCAAGTATAGAATCGTTTGATTATATTTCAGTTTTGAAATATACTGAAGGATACTTGCAATTTTTGGTACTTTCTCAAGAACGTAGATTTGCTTCCAACAATTAGTATGAGGATAATTTTTAATGCTGAATACGAATCTGGGGTTAGAGTATTGGTTTTCGGTACTTCTTGACCTGTAATTATGTTAGAGGATTACAAATTTATGATATTTTGTGATGGCTTACTTGAGTTTTTTGGGTATCTGTCGGCTAGAGGAAGGATTATGAGATATTTTCCAAGAATATATGATATATAGAATTGCTTGATTGTTGAATGTCAAATTTTGATTTTTTTTCCTCTGAAAAAATACCCTCAACTGTTCCCTGCAACTTTTGGTATTTTTCTCAGAGAAATAGATTTGCATGAAGCCTTCACTATAAGGAATATATATATATATATGTATATATATATATATATATATATATATATATATATATATATATATATATATATATATATATATTAATACTAAATGCGAATGTGGGGATGAAATATTGTTTGGCCGTCTTTATGACCTGTAATGATGTTAAATGATTAGAATTCTAAGACATTTTCTGTTTATTTTGTATCTATTGGCGAGGTGAGACACTTTGAGGTAATTTCCAGTGTTATTTCAAGTATTGGAAGAGTTTGATTATATTTCGATTTTGAAAGAAAATATATTTGGGCAAAAAATTTCTTACATTCTTGGTATTTTTTTTTTTTATCAGGGACGTAGACTTCCCTCAAGACCTGAGTAACATGTAGTATCTTTTTTTATTATTGAGAATCCGACCCTGATGAAGTATTTTTTTTTCTTTTGGTGATCTTTATGACTCAGTTCTTTATACGAGTACAATATTTTTCTCAGAGAAAACATTTGGTTCTAACCTTAAGTATATGGAATGTTTTTTATGGTAAATGCGAATCTGTTTTTGAAATATCGTTTGATGGTCTTTATGACATATGTCTATATAGTTTAATGATAAAAATTTAAAGAAAATTTTCAGTGAATTGTCTCGTATTTATTGGGTATCTATTGGCTAGAGGAAGCATTACGAGATATTTTCCATGATTATTTCAAGTATAGAATTGTTTGATTATGTTTCATTTTTGAAGGAAAACTTTTTTTTTTGGGGGGGGGGGGCTAAAAATTACCAGCAATTTTTGGCATTTAAAAAAAAAATCCTGTTTTTTTTTCCTTTTAATGCTGAATTCGAGTTTGAGGTTAATTATTGTTTGGCGGTTTTTCTTGTTATGTTCAATGATTACAAATGTATGATTTTTTGTTGTTGATTCGCTCCATATTAATAGGGTATCAGTCGGCTAGGGGAAGCATTATTTAGATATTTCCTTGATAATTTGAATTTTTTTTCCTGAAAAAAATACCCTGAACATGCAACATTTCGTATATTTCATAGAGTAATAGATTTTAATCAAACCCCAAGTATAAGGAATATTTTTCTTAATGTTTGATACGAAACTGTGGTTGAAGTATTGTTTGGACGTGTTTATGACCTATAACCATGTTAAATGATTAGAATTCTAAGACATTTTCTGATAATTCTCGACGTGTTTCTAGGGTATCTATCGGCGAGGAGAAGCAATGTGAGATAATTTCTGGTGTTATTTAAAGTATTTGAATAGTTTGATTGTACTTCAATTTTGAGAAAAAATTCTGGCTGAAAATTCCTTAAATTTTTGGTATTTTTTTTTCCAATCAAGGAAATAGATTTTCTTCTAAACCAGAGTAATAAGGAATATCTTTCATTTTGAGTAGAAACCTGGTATTGATTTTTTTTTGTTGATCTTTAAGACCCTGTGTTGAATTTTTATATGAGTACCATTTTAAAACATTTTTTGATCATAAGTTTCCCATATATTTGTCGACTAGAAGATGAGCTGAGATATTTTTCATGAATACTTGAAGTACAGAATCGTTTGATGATTATAATTTTGAAACAACAAGTTTTTTGGTCAGCAAAGAAGTATTTTTCTCAGAATATAGACATTTGTTTCTAGCCTTAAGTATAAGGAATATTTTACATTCTAAATAGAAATCTCTTTTTGAAATATTGTATGGTAGTCTTTATGACATATGTTTATATCGTTAAACTGTTACAATTTTAAAGAATTTTTATGATGATTTACTTTGTATTTATTGGGTATCTAGCTGGTAGAGGAAGCATTATGAGATATTTTCCATGATTATTTCAAGTTTAGAATCGTTTGATTATATTTTATATTTTGAAGGAAAACATTTTTTTTGTTCTAAAAGATACCTGCACTTTTTGGTACTTTTCTCAAAAACAGATTTGCTTTATACCCCAAGTATAAGAAATATTTTTATGTTGAATACGAATCTGGGTTTAGAATATTGTTTGGATTTTTTTTTTTTTTTTAACTGTAATCACGTTTAAATGATGAGAAATGTATGACATTTTGAGATGATTCGCCTCGCATTTATTGGGTACTTATCGGTTAGAGGAAGCATTAAGAGATGTTTTCCATGATTATTTGAATCATAGAATCGCTTGCTTGTTCCTTTTCCATTTTGAACTTTTTTTTTCTTTTTTGTAATACCTTGAACTGTTATCTGCAACTTTTGGTCTTTTTGTCCGAGAAATGTATTTGCATCAAACTCCCAGTATAAGGAATATTTTTGTTAATGATAAATGCGAGTTTAAGGTTGAAGTATTGTTTGGCCGTCCTTATGACCTGTAATCATGTTAAATGATTAGAATTCTTAGACATTTGCTGAAGATTTGCTTCATGTTTATTAGGTATCTATCGGGGAGGAGAAACATTTTGAGGCAATTTTCCCCTGTTATTTTAAGTATTAGAAGCGTTTGATCATAATTCAATTTAAAAAAGTTGGGTTAAAATATCCTTAAGTTTTTGCTATTTTTTGTAAAGGAAATAGATTTCCTTCAAAAGCTGAGTAATAGGAAATATTTTTTATTCTGAATATGAACCCAGTTTTGATTTTTTTGCGATGTTATGACAATTTAATCTTTATATGAGTACAATTTAAATTCTTTTTTTTATTATTAGCGTCGTATTTATTGGGTATCTGTCGACTAGAGAATGGACTGAAATGTTTTCCATTAATACTTCACGTACAGAATCGTTTGATTATATTTCAATTTTGAAGCAAAAACATTTCTCTGATAGAAATACAAATGCTTCTCGCGTTAAATGTATGATATATTTTTCAAGCTAAATATGAACCTCTTTTTGAAATATTGTTTGATGGTCTTTATGTCATATGTTTATTTCATTAAATGATTACAATTTTAAGAAATCTTCTGATGATTCGCTTTGTATTTATTGCGTATCTAACGGCTAGAGGAAGCATTGCGAGATATTTTCCATGATTATTTCAAGTATCGAATCGTTTGATTATCGAAGGATAACGTTTTTTGGAGTGAAAAGTACTTGTAATTTTCGGTACTTTTCTCAAAAAAATAGATTTGCTTTTAACAATTAGTATGAGGATTATTTTTAATGCTGAATACGAATCTGGTGTTAAAATATTGTTTGGCGGCATTTCTTGACCTGTGATTATGTTGAATGATTACAAATTTATGATATTTGTGATGGTTTCCTTCGTATGTATTGGGTATCTATCGGCTAGAGGAAGGATTATGAGAGATTTTCCAAGATTATTTGATGTATAGAATTGCTTGATTGTTCCATTTCAATTTTGAATTTTTTTGCTTTGAAAAAAATTCCCTCAACTATTACCTGTAGCTTTTGGTATTTTTCTCAGAGAAATAGATTTGCATCAAGCCTCCATATATATATATATATATATATATATATATATATATATATATATATATATATATATATATATATATATATATATACTGCTAAATACGAATGTAGGGATGAAATATTGTTTGGCCGTCTTTATGACCTGGAATCATGTTAAATGGTTAGAATTCTAAGACATTGATTGTTTATTGGGTATCGGTTGGCGAGGAGAAACACTTTGAGATAATGCAAGTGTTATTTGTAGTATTAGAATAGTTTGATTCTTTAATTTTCTAGTTTTTTTCCAATCAGGGAAATAGATTTCCTTCAAAACCTGAATAGTAAGGAATATCTTTCATTTTGAATACAAACCTGGTACTGATTTTTTTTGGCGATCTTTAAGACCTGTAACTGAATTTTTATATAAGTACAATTTCAAATATATTTCTGATCATAAGTTTCCCATATATTTGTCGACTAGAAGATGAGCTGAGATATTTTTCATGAATACTTGAAGTACAGAATCGTTTGATGATTATAATTTTGAAACAACAAGTTTTTTGGTCAGCAAAGAAGTATTTTTCTCAGAATATAGACATTGTTTCTAGCCTTAAGTATAAGGAATATTTTACATTCTAAATAGAAATCTCTTTTTGAAATATTGTATGGTAGTCTTTATGACATATGTTTATATCGTTAAACTGTTACAATTTTAAAGAATTTTTATGATGATTTACTTTGTATTTATTGGGTATCTAGCTGGTAGAGGAAGCATTATGAGATATTTTCCATGATTATTTCAAGTTTAGAATCGTTTGATTATATTTTATATTTTGAAGGAAAAAATTTTTTTTGTTCTAAAAGATACCTGCACTTTTTGGTACTTTTCTCAAAAACAGATTTGCTTTATACCCCAAGTATAAGAAATATTTTTATGTTGAATACGAATCTGGGTTTAGAATATTGTTTGGATTTTTTTTTTTTTTTAACTGTAATCACGTTTAAATGATGAGAAATGTATGACATTTTGAGATGATTCGCCTCGCATTTATTGGGTACTTATCGGTTAGAGGAAGCATTAAGAGATGTTTTCCATGATTATTTGAATCATAGAATCGCTTGCTTGTTCCTTTTCCATTTTGAACTTTTTTTTTCTTTTTTGTAATACCTTGAACTGTTATCTGCAACTTTTGGTCTTTTTGTCCGAGAAATGTATTTGCATCAAACTCCCAGTATAAGGAATATTTTTGTTAATGATAAATGCGAGTTTAAGGTTGAAGTATTGTTTGGCCGTCCTTATGACCTGTAATCATGTTAAATGATTAGAATTCTTAGACATTTGCTGAAGATTTGCTTCATGTTTATTAGGTATCTATCGGGGAGGAGAAACATTTTGAGGCAATTTTCCCCTGTTATTTTAAGTATTAGAAGCGTTTGATCATAATTCAATTTAAAAAAGTTGGGTTAAAATATCCTTAAGTTTTTGCTATTTTTTGTCAAGGAAATAGATTTCCTTCAAAAGCTGAGTAATAGGAAATATTTTTTATTCTGAATATGAACCGTTTTGATTTTTTTGCGATGTTATGACAATTTAATCTTTATATGAGTACAATTTAAATTCTTTTTTTTTATTATTAGCGTCGTATTTATTGGGTATCTGTCGACTAGAGAATGGACTGAAATGTTTTCCATTAATACTTCAAGTACAGAATCGTTTGATTATATTTCAATTTTGAAGCAAAAACATTTCTCTGATAGAAATACAAATGCTTCTCGCGTTAAATGTATGATATATTTTTCAAGCTAAATATGAACCTCTTTTTGAAATATTGTTTGATGGTCTTTATGTCATATGTTTATTTCATTAAATGATTACAATTTTAAGAAATCTTCTGATGATTCGCTTTGTATTTATTGCGTATCTAACGGCTAGAGGAGCATTGCGAGATATTTTCCATGATTATTTCAAGTATCGAATCGTTTGATTATATTTCAGTTTTGAAGGATAACGTTTTTTGGAGTGAAAAGTACTTGTAATTTTCGGTACTTTTCTCAAAAAAATAGATTTGCTTTTAACAATTAGTATGAGGATTATTTTTAATGCTGAATACGAATCTGGTGTTAAAATATTGTTTGGCGGCATTTCTTGACCTGTGATTATGTTGAATGATTACAAATTTATGATATTTGTGATGGTTTCCTTCGTATGTATTGGGTATCTATCGGCTAGAGGAAGGATTATGAGAGATTGTCCAAGATTATTTGATGTATAGAATTGCTTGATTGTTCCATTTCAATTTTGAATTTTTTTGCTTTGAAAAAAATTCCCTCAACTATTACCTGTAGCTTTTGGTATTTTTCTCAGAGAAATAGATTTGCATCAAGCCTCCACTATATATATATATATATATATATATATATATATATATATATATATATATATATATATATATATATATATATATATATATACTGCTAAATACGAATGTAGGGATGAAATATTGTTTGGCCGTCTTTATGACCTGGAATCATGTTAAATGGTTAGAATTCTAAGACATTGATTGTTTATTGGGTATCGGTTGGCGAGGAGAAACACTTTGAGATAATGCAAGTGTTATTTGTAGTATTAGAATAGTTTGATTCTTTAATTTTCTAGTTTTTTTCCAATCAGGGAAATAGATTTCCTTCAAAACCTGAATAGTAAGGAATATCTTTCATTTTGAATACAAACCTGGTACTGATTTTTTTTGGCGATCTTTAAGACCTGTAACTGAATTTTTATATAAGTACAATTTCAAATATATTTCTGATCATCAGCATCCTATTTATTTGGTATTTGCCGACTAGAGGATGGGTTGAGATATTTTCCATAAATACTTGAAGTTCACAATCTTTTGATAATATACTTTTGAAGCGAAGTTTTTTTTTGTGTGTGTGGCAAACAATTATTTTTCTCAAAGAAAAACATTTGCTTCTAACCTTAAGTATAAGGAATATTTTCTATACTAAATAAAAATCTCTTCTTGAAATATTGTTTGGTGGTCTTTATGACATATGTTTATATAATTAAACGAAAACAATTTTATGAAAGTTTTTGATGATTCGCTTTGTATTTATTAGGTATCTTTCGGGTAGAGGAAGCATTATGAGACATTTTCCATGATTATTTCAAGTATAGAATCGTTTGATTATACTTCAGTTTTGAAGCAAAACATATTTTTGCTCTTAAGAGATACCTTCTCATTTTGGCACTTTTCTCAAAAAATAGATTTGGTTTTAAACCTCAGTATAAGGAATATTTTCGTGCTGAATACGAATCTGGAGTTAGAATATTGTTTAGTGTTTTTCTTTTTTTGACATGTAATTATGTTAAACGATTACATTTTTATGATATTTTGCGATGATTCGCTTCGTTTTCATTGGGTATCTATCGGTCAGAGGAAGCATTATGAGATGTTTTCCATGGTTATTTGAAGCATTTGAATTTTGATTTTTTCTTTTTTGAAAATATTAACCCGCAACCTTTGGTGTTTTTCTCAGAGTAACAGATTTGCATTGAACCCCCAGTATAAGGAATATTTTCGTTAATGCTAGATACTAGTCTGGATTTGAAATATTGTTTGGCTGACTTTATGAACCTGTATTCATGTTAAAGATAAGAATTATGACATTTTCTGATGATTCGTTTCGTGTTTATTGGGTATCTTTCGGCGGGTAGATACAGTGTGAGATAATTTCCAGTGCTATTTCAAGTATTAGAAGCGCTTGATTATATTCCAGTACAATAATGAATATTTTTCATCCTGAATACGGACCTGTAGATGATTTTTTTCGTCGATCTTTATAACCTGTAATTGAACATTCATGAGTTCAATTTTAAAACATTTTCTGATCATTAGCTTCGTATATATCGAGTATCTGTCGATTAGAGATTGGATTTAGACATTTTCCATGAATACTTCAAGTACAGATTGTATGATTATATTTCTGTTTTGAAGCTAAAAGTATTATTATTATTATTATTGCTATTATTATTATTATTATAATTATTATTATTATTATTATTATTATTATTATTATTATTATTATTATTATTATTATTAGTATTATTATTATTATCATTATTATTATTATTATTATCATTATTCTTATTCATTTATTTATAGTTTTTTTAAGGGGGGGCAAGAAATTATTTTTCTCAAAGAAATACATTTACTTCATACCTTAAGTATAAGGAATATTTTTCATGCTGAATACGAATCTCTTTTTGAAATATTGTTTGTTGGTCTTTATGACATATATTTATGTCGTTAAACGATTACAATTTTAAGAAATTATCAGATTCGCTTTGTATTGGGTATATATCGGCTAGAGGAAGGATTACGATATGTTTTCCATGATTATCTCAAGTATATAATCGTTTGATTATATTACATTTTTGAGACAAAACAATTATTTTGTTCTATAAGATACTTGCAGTTTTTGGTACTTAAAAAAAGAATATAATATTGCTTTAAACCCTCAGTATAAGGAATATTATTAATGCTGAATACGATTCTGGGGTTAGAATATTGTTTGGTGGTTTTTCTTGACTGTAATTATGTTAAATGATCACAAATTTATGACTTTTTGATGATTCGCTTTGCGTTTATTGGGTATCTGTCGGCTGGAGGAAACATTATTTAGATATTTCCTTGATAATCTGAATTGTAGAATCGCTTCATTGTTATATTTCAATTTTGAAAGTTTTTCCCTTTTTTTTTTCCTGAAAAAATACCCTGAACTTGCAACATTTCGTATTTTTCTCAGAGAAATAGATCTGCATCAAACCCCCAGTATAAGGAATATTTTTCTTAACGCTTAATACGAATCTGTGGTTGAAATATTGTTTGGCCGTCTTTATGACCAATAATCATGTTAAATGATTAGAATTCCAAGACATTTTCTGATGATTCTCTTCGTGTTTCATGGGTATCTATCGGCGAGGGGAAACATTGTGAGATATTTTCCGGTGTTATTTCAAGTATTTGATGGTTTGAATATACTTCAATTTTGAGAACAAATTTTTGGCTAAAAATTCCTTAAATATTTGGTATTTTGCCAATCAGGGAAATAGATTTCTTTCAAAACTTGAGCAATAAGGAATATATTTCATCCTGAATACAAACCTAGTTTTGATTTTTTTTTTGCGATCTATAAGACATGTAATTGAATTTTTACATGAGTACAATTTTGAAGCGTATTCTGATCATTAGCTTTCTATTTATTAGATATTTGTCGACTAGAGGATGGGTTGAAATATTTTCCTTCTTATTCATTGGGTATCTATCGGCTAGAGGAAGGATTATGAGAGATTTTCCAAGATTATTTGAAGTATAGAAGTGCTTGATTGCTATTCTTTTTTTTTTAACGCTACATACGAATCTAGGGTTGAGATATTGTTTGGCCGTTTTTATGACCTGTAATCATGTTGAATTATTAGAGTTCCAAGTCATTTTCTGATTTTTCACTTCGTGTAAATTAGGTATCTATCGGCGAAGAGAAACTGTTTGACACAATTTCCAGTATCATTTCAAGTATTAGAAGCGTTTGATTATATTTGTTTTCACATTTTCTAGGCTAAAAATTCGTTTAATTTCTTTTTTCTTTTTATCAGGGACGTAGATTTCCATCAAAACCTGAGTGATAAGGAATATTTTCCGTCTGAAGTCGAACCTGGTTTTGATTTTTTTTTTTTTTTTGCGATCATTATGACCTGTAATTCACTCATGTGGGTACAATCTAAATTTTTTTTTGATCATCAGCTTCGTATTTTTTGGGTATCTGTCGACGAGTGGATGGATTGAGGTATTTTCCATGAATACTTCTAGTGCAGAGTCGTTTGATTATATTATAATTTTGAAGCAAAAATTTTTTGGTGGGGTAAGAATTTATTTTCGTCAAAGAAATATATTTGCTTCTGACCTTAAGTATAAGGAATATTTTTCATGCTAAATACGAATATATTTTTGAAATATTGTTTGGTGATCTTTATAACATATTTATGTCATTAAATGATTACAATCTGAAGAAATTTTCTGATGATTGCTTTGTATTTATTAGATATGTATCGGCTAGAGGAAACATTATGAGATATTTTCCTTGATTACTTGAAGTGTAGAATTGTTTATGTTGGATTTCAGTTTTGAAACAATTAGTATTTTGGTTTAAGAAATATCCTGAATTATTTCCTGCAACTTTTGGTATTTTTCTCAGAGAAATTTATTTGAATCAAACCCTCATTAAAAGGAATATTTTTCATGCTAAATACGAATTTAGGGTTGAAATATTGTTTGGCAGTCTTTATGACCTGTGATTATGTCGGTGAATGATTACAAGTCCAAAACATTTCCTAATTATTTGTTTTGTATTTATTGGGTATCTTATCGCGTAGGGGAGAGATTATGAGATGTCTTGCATGATTATTTCAAGTACGGAATTTGTTGATTGTTATATTTCACTTTTGAAACAAAAAGATTATTGGGTAAAAAATGGCCTTAACTATCACCTTTGATTTTTGGTGTTATTTTCAGGGAAATTTATTTCCTTCATAGTTTTAGCCCGAGGAACTTTTTTCATTTTGGATACGTAAGTTGGGTTGAAATACTGTTTCACGATCACTATGACCTGTAATTATATCTTTACATTATTATAATTTTGAAACACTTTCTGATCATTCGCTTTTGTATTCATTTGTTGTTTCGTATAAAGGAAGCATTACGAGATATTTTCCATGATTATTTCAAGTACAGAATCGTTTGATTCTATTTCAATTTTGAAACAAATAGTGTTTTGGGCATACAATTACCCTGCAATATTTGTTATTTTTCTCAGAGAAATATATTTACGTCAGACCCTTAGTATAAGAAATATTTTTCATGCTGAGGTTGAAATATACGTATCTTTTTTACCTGTAATTATACCCTTGAATGGTTACAAAGTTATGAAATATTTCTGATGATTCTCTTCGTATATATTGGGTAGCTATCGGCTATGGGATGGATTATAAGTTGTTTTCCATGATTTTTTGAATCATAGAATAGTTTTATTGTTACGTTTCAATTTTGAAATGGTGTTTTTGGGCTAAAGAATACTGTGGACAGAGTTATATGCAACTTTTGGCATTTTTCTCAGAGAAAGAGATTTGCATCAAAGCCTCAGTATAAAGAGCATTTTTCATGCTAAAAACGAATCTGGGGTTGAAATGTTGTTTTATGGTCTTTATGACCTGTAATTACGTTGTTAAATTATTGCAATTTTCTGACTTTTTTTTTTTTGATGATTCGCTTCGTATTTATTGAATATCTCTCGGCTAGAGGGAAGATTTTGAGAGATTTTCCATGATTATTTCAAGCATAGAAGCATTTTATTATGCTAATTTCAATTTGAAACAAAAAGTTCTGTGGGATGAAAATAATACCCTTAAACTTGTGTGTGTGTGTGTGTGTGTGTGTGTGTGTGTGTGTTGTTTTTTTCCCTCAAGGAAATGAATTTTCATCAAAACCTGAATAATAAGGAATATTTTTCATTCTGAATACGAATCTGGTGTTTGACGATGGTTTTGACCCGTAATCAAATCTTTACATGAAACAGTTTCTAAAAATTTTCGAATTATTCGCTTCGTATAGTTTAGGTATTAGTCGGGTAAAGGAAGCGTTACGAGATATTTTCCATGATTATTTCAAGTATAGAATCGTTTGATTATATTTCCGTTTTGAAGCAAAGCGTGTTTTGGGCTAAAAGATACTTGCAATTTTTGGTACTATTCTCAAGAAATAGATTTGCCTTTAACCTTCAATATAAAGAATGTTTTTAATGCTGAATACGAAGTTGGGGTTAGAATATTGTTAAGCGGTTTTTCTTGACGTGAGATTATCTCAGATGTTTACATATTTATGATATTTTTTGATGATTCGCTTCGTATTTATTAGGTTAATCGGCTAGATGAAGCATTTTGAGATATTTTCCATGATTATTTGAAGTATAGAATCGTTTGATTTTTTGCATTTCTGTTTTGAAAGGTTTTCCCCCCAAAATACCCTGAACTGTTACCTGCAGCTATTAGTATTTTACTCAGAGAGATAGATTAGCATCAAGCCCTCTGTATAAGTAAGAATTCTTATGCTAGATACGAATCTGGGTTTGATTTATTGTTTTTCCTTCTTTATGGCCTGTAATCATGTCAAATGATAAAGTTCTAAGACATTTTCTGATGATTTGTTTTGTGTCTTTTGGGTATCTGTCAGCGAGGAGAAACACTGGCATGTTTTCCATGGTTATTTCAAATATAGAAGCGTTTGACTATATTTCAAATATGAAACTGAGCTGAAATTTACCTCAATTTTTTGGTATTTCTTTTTTATCAGGGATATAGATTTCCTTCAAAACCTGAGTAATAAAGAATATTTTTCTGAATATGAACCTGGTTTTGGAATATTTTTAGGGGGACAATCTTTATGACCTGTCATTAAATTTTTATATGTGTATAGTTTTAAAACATTTTCTGATCATTCGCTTCGTATTTATTGGGCATCTGTCGACTAGAGGATGCATTGACATTTTCCGTGAATACTTCAAGTACAGAATCGTTTGATCGTATTTCAGTTTTGAAGGAAAAAGGTTTTTTTTCTCCAAGAAATATATTTGCTTCTAAATTTCAGTATAAGGAATATTTTTCATGCTAAATACGAATCTCTTTCTGAAATATCGCTTGATCGTCTCTATGATTACAATTTTAAGAAATTTTCTGATGATTCACTTCGTATTTATTGGTTATCTATAGGCTAGAGGAAGCCTTATGAGATACATTCCATAAGTATTTGAAGCACAAAATAGTTTATGTTACATTCTTTTAAATTGGGGGGGGGGGGGGCTGTGGGCTCAGATATACCTGCAAGTTGTGGTGTTTTTCTCAGAGAAATAGATTAGCATCAAACCCTCTGTATAAAGAATGTTTTTGATGCCGAGAAGGAATCTGGGGTTGAATTATTGTTTGGTGGTCTTTATGACCTGAATATGATATATGAGATATTTTCTATGATTAGTTAAAGTATCGAAGAGTTTGATTAAACTTCAGTTTTGAGATATAGATTGCTAAAAAATTTCCATCAATGTTTGGTATTTTTCTCAGGAAAATAGATATCCCTCAAACCTGTCTAATAAGGAATATTTTTCATTTTGAACACGAATGTGGTGTTGTTTGACGATTTTTATGACCTGTAATTAAATGTTTACATGATTACAATTTTCTAATATTTCCTCATCATTCGCTTCGTATTTATCGGCTAGATATTTTGTAGGATTCTTTCAAGTATAGAATCATTTGATTTTATTTCGATTTTGAAAGAGAAAGTTTAGATTAATATATACCCTGAACTAAGATGTTCAATTTTTATCCTTTTCTCTGAGAAATACATTTGCATCAGACCCTCAGAATAAGAAAAGTTTTTCCTGCTTGATACGAATCATTGGTTGTAATATTGTTTGAGGGTCTTTATAACATGTATTTATGTCGTTTTAAGACATTCTCTGATGATTTCCTTTATATCTATTGGTTATCTATCTTCTTGTGGAAGCATTATAGATATTTTCCATTATTATTTAATGTATAGAAGCATTTAATTATGTTATATTTCAATTTGAAAGATATATTTGTTTTCGGCTAAAGATGCTCAGAACTTTACCTTCAATGTTTGGTAATTTTCTCAGAGAAATGCATTTGTTTCAGACACTCAGACCCTTAGTATAAAGAGCATTTTTCATGATGAATACGAAGCTGAAGTTGAATATTGTTTGGCCATTTTTCTTGACCTGTAGTTATGTCGTCAAATAATTATAATCTTAAGATACTTTCTGTTGATTCGCATCTTTTCTGTTGGGTATCTATACGCTAGGGGAAACATTATGAGATATTTTCCATGAATATTTCAAGTTTAGAAGCGTTTGATTATTTTTCATATCAATTTTAGAAAAAAAAATTGGTCTAGAATATACCCTTCAATTTTTGTTTTTTCTCAAGGAAATAGATTTTCTTCAAAATTTGAGTATAAGGACTATTTTTTCTTCTTTCATTCTGGATATGAATCCTGTGTTGAAATATCATTTAGCGATCTTTCTATTCTTACAGTTTTAAAACATTTTCTGATCATCCTTGTTTTTTCTTTTTTATCCATGTATCGTAGAGAGGAAGCGTCATATTTTCCATGAGTATGTCAGATGTAGAATCGTTTAATTTGTTATTGAAATTTAGATTTATTCTTAGTTGATAAATTCTCTGTAGGTTTTGGTATTTTTCTTAGGAAAACAGATTTTCTTTATTACTCTAAGGAATATTTTCATGCTGAATTTGTCCCTGGATTTCAGATATTTGGCTTTTTTATGTAAATATGTCGTTAAACGTATTGGGTATCTATCTACTTGAGGAAGCATTATGATTTTTTTTCCTGTGATTGTTTAAAGTATAGAATGGTTTTATTGTGTTTCATTTCAATTTTGGAACAAAAAGTTTTTTTTTGGGCTAAAGAAATACCATGAACTGTTATGTTATTTCAGTTTTGAAAAATACTGGGGAGCTACAAGATGATTTGAACTATTAACTGCAATTTTTGGTATTTTTCTCAGAGAAAAAGATTTACTTCAAACCCTCAGTATAAGGAGTTTTTCATGTTGAATAAGAATTTTGGTTTGAAGTATTGTTTGGCGCTTTTTGTTTGGCTATCGGCAACTCAAGGGTGGGCCGTTTTGTTACCTGCTCCTTTCCCTAAACGTCGAAGCTTTGGAACTCCTTACATTTTCATGTCTTCCCCAAGAACTGTGACTCGGTACTTTTCATACACGACAGGTTTTCCACTTCCTCCAAAATTCGCATATACTTTCCCTAGTCTTTTCTGTTTTCGTTTCATAATTGTCTCTATATTTCAATTGAGGCCCGGCCTTGATGTGGACTTTTATCCACGACTAGAGCCTTCAACATAAAAAAAAAAAAGAGGGTCGTGACATTTTCTGATGATTCACTTCATATTTATTGGGAATCTAACGGCCAAAGGAAGCATCATGAGATATATCCCATGATTATTTCAAGTATAGAATCGTTTGATTATGTTACATTTCAATTTGATATTTTTTCCCCTTTTGAGGATAAAAATGTGCTGAACTGTTACGTGCAATGTTTTGTATCTTTATCAGAGAAATAGATTTGCTTCAAATCCTCAGTACAAGGAATGATTCTCATGCTGAATACAAATCTTGAGTTGAAATAATGTTTGGTTGTCTTTATGACCTGTATTATTACGTTAATTGGTTAGAATTTTGGCATTTTCTGATGATTCACTTTGTATTTATTGGGTATCTGTTGGATAGAGGTAACATTATGAGCTATTTTCAATTATTGTATCTCAATTTTGAAACAAAAAGTGTTTAGGGGGCTAAAAGATAATCAAGTATCATCAGATTTTAGTATTTTTCTCAAGGAAGTAGATATCCCTCGAAACTTTAGTTTAATGAATGTTTATTATTCTGAATACGAACATAGGGTTGAAAATTGTTTCGCTAAGTCTTTATGACCTGTGATTGTATTGTTACATGATTACACAAAAACATTTTGTTGATCACTCCCTTCGTATATATTGGGTATCTCTCGGCTATAGAAGCATTATGATATAGTTACCTTGATCATTTCAAATATAGAACCGTATGATTGTTATATTTCAGTTTCGATTTTTTTCTAACAATTGCCAGGAATTTTTGGTATTTTTCTCAGAGAAAGATATTTGCTTCAAACCCTCAGTATAAGGAACATTTTTCATGCTAGATAAGAATCTGGAGTTGAAATATTGTTTGACCACATTTATTGCATGTAATCATGTCTTTAAATGATTACAGTTTAACGAAATTTTCTGATGACTTGCTTTGTATCAATTAGGTACATATCGGCTAGAGGAGGCATTATGAGAACATTTTCAAGACTATTTTAAGTATAGAATCGTTGAATTATATTTCATTTTTTTCAGTTTTAAAGTTATTTTGTTCTTTTCTCTTTTTTAGCTTAGAAATACCCTGCATTTTTTGGGATTTTTCTCAGACCCTTAGTATAAGGAATATTTTTTCATGCTGAATTTGAATCTGAGGTTGAAATATTCTTTGTGTTTTTATGGCTTGTAATTATTACAATTTTAAGTTACTCTCTGATGGTTCACTTTGTAAGTATTGGGTATCTGTCTGCTTGAGGAAGCATTGAGATATTTTTCATGACTTTCAAGTATAGAAGCGTTTGATTTAGGTGTATTTCATTTGTTGAAAAAAATTTTAAGTATACCGTACATTATTATCTGCAATTTTTTTCTGGGAAATAGATTATTCATCACCTTAGTATAACGAATATTTTCGTGGTGAATGTTCGTTTGTGGTTGAAACATTGTTTGGTGATCTTTATGACCTTGTATTTAAGTAGTTACATGATTAATATTTTCAAATATGTTTTGGTCATTCCCTTCGCATCTATTGGATATGTATCAGCTAGAGGAAGCGTTATAGATATTTTCTATTATTAATTCACGTATAGAGTCGTTTTATTATGTTCTTATTTCAATTTTAAAAAAAATTTTTTTGGCTAAAACATAACCTTTAATTTTTGGTATTTTTCTCAAGGAAATGGATTTCATTCAAAACCTGAGTATGAAGAACATTTTTCATTCTGAATACGAATCTTGGATTGAAATATTGTTTGACGACCTTTATGACCTGTAATTAAATCGTTACATGCTTATAATCTTTAAACATTTTCTGATCATTCGCTTTTTCATTTATTTGTTGTCTTTCGTATAGAGGAAGCGTTTTGAGATATTTTCCATGAATACTTCAAATATTGAATCGTTTGAATCTTATATTGAAATTTTGAAATATGTCTTTTTTTTCGCTAAAAGATGCCCTGCAGGTTTCGGTATTCTTTTTTTTTTTTTTTTTAGAGAAATATATTAGCTTTAGACTCTAAGAAATGTTTTTCATGCTAAAGACGTCTCTGGATTAGATATATTGTTTGGCTTTCTATAATTATATCATTAAATTATTACAATTTCTAGACATTTTCAGATGATTTGCTTCGTATCTATTGGGCATCAATCGGCAAGAGGAAGCCTATGAGGTTTTTCCATGATTGTTTAAAGTATAGAATCATTTGATTATGTTACTTTTCAACTTTGAAATAAAATAATTTTTGGGGCAAAAGATATCATGAACTGCTTGTTACCTTTAACTTTTGGTATCTTTCTCAGAGAAATAGATTTGCATGAAACCCTCTGTATAAGGAATATATTTAACGATATATACGAATGTGGTGATTAGATACTGTTTGGCGGTCTTTATAACTTGTGATTATGTCGGTAAGTGATTACACTTTAAAAAAGATTTCTGATGATTTGCTACGTATTTATTTGGTGTCTATCGGCTAGCGGAAACCTTATGAGATATTTTCCATGATTCTTTCAAGTAAAGAAGCGTTTGGTAATGTTCTATGTTAGTAGTGATTTTTTTTGACATTTATCTCATTGAAATAGATATCCTATAAAACTTGAGTATAATGAAATTTTTTTTTATTGGAAACGAATCTTGGGTTGAAATATTGTTTGGCGGTCTTCATGACCAGTAATTTAATAGTTACATAATTACAATTTCAAGAAATTTCTGATCATTCGTTTTTTTCATTTGTCATCTCGTATAGAGGAAACATTATGAGATATTTTCTATGATTATTTCAAGTATAGAATCGTTTAATTGTCATTTGAATTTTGAACCATTTATTTTAGAAATAAATGCCCTGAACTATTTAATGCAAAGTTTGGTGTTTTCTCAAGAAACAGATTTGCTTTAGATCATTAGTAAAAGGAATATTTTTTGTTTGTCTTTCTTGTACATGCATCTATGTCACTAAATGATTACAATTTCAAAATATTTTCTGATCATTCGCTTCGTATAAGGGAAGCACTGAGATTTTTCCATGACTATTTCAAGTATAGAATCGTTTGATTATGCTACATTTACGTTTTGATTTTTCTTTTTGGGTGGTGGTAGTGGTGGGGGTGGGTGGGGGTGGGGGTTATGGCTTAATAATGCTGTGAATTGTTACCTGCAAATTTTAGACATCTTCTCAAATGGAGAGATTTGTTTCAAACCCTCAGTATAAGGAATATTTTCCTGCTAGATACGAATCTAGGGTTGAAATATTGTTTGCGAGTCTTTAAGAAAGGTATTTATATCGTTCATTGAGTATGAATTTGATATCTGACGATTTGCTTTAAATATATTGTGTATCTCTCAGCTAAATGAAGCTTTATGAGATATTTTCCATGATTAATTCAAGTATAGAATCGTTTGATTAAATTTCAGTTACGAAACAAAACGTATTTTGGTCTAAGGAAAACCCTAAAGTATTATAAGGAATTTTGCTTCTAAACCTACATATGAATAATATTCTTAAAGCTAAATACAAATTTGGAGTTGAGATATTGTTTGGCGGTCTTTATGACATGTATTTATGTCGTTAAATGGTTACAATTTTACGACATCGAATGATTTGATATGTGTATACTGGATATCTGTCGTCTAGAAGAAGCAGTATGATATATTTTCCATGGTTATTTCGAGTATAGAACAGTTTAATTGTTATATTTCAAATTAGATTTTTTTTTTACTAAAAACTAACCTGAACTATTTTCTGTGATTTTTTTCTCTGAGAACTAAATTTGCCTCAAACCCTTCTACCCTCAGCATAAGGAATATTTTTCATGTTGAATACTAACCTAGGATTGAAGTATTATTTGGTAGTTTTTCTTGACCTGTAATTATGTCATTGAATGGTTACACATTTACGGCATTTTCTGATGATTCGGTTTGCATTTATTGGGTATCTATCGGCAGGAGGAAGCATTATGAGATATTCTGCATGATTATTTTAAGTATAGAAGCGTTTGATGGTTATATTTTAATTATGAATTCATTCAATTCATTTATGTATTCAGTTGTTATTATTATTATTATTATTATTATTATTATTATTATTATTATTGTTATTATTATTGTTATTATTATTGTTATTATTATTTGTTTATTTTATGAATTTTTTCGGGGGGGGGGGAGACTAAAAGATACCTTGAAGTATTGCTTTCAATCTTTGGTCTTCTTCTTAGGGAAATAGATTTCCTTCTGAAGTTGAGTATATGGAATATCTTTCATTCTGGATGCGAATCTGCTTTTGAAATATTTGATGACAATATTAGATTTGTACATGATGGCAATTTCAAAATATTTTCTGATCAATCACTTTGTATTTATTCGGTGTATGTCGGCCACAAGGATTATGCGATATTTCACATGATTATGTCAAGTACAGAATAATTTGATTGTTATATTTCAGTTTTGCAACAAAGTTTTTCGACCTAAAAATTGCCCTGCAATTTTTAGTATTTTTCTCGAAGAAATAGATTTGCTTCACACACTATGTATGAGGAATATACTTCATGCTAATTACGATTCTCGGGTTGAAATCCGGTTTGGTGGTCTTTATCATATGTATTTATATTGTTAAATGATTAGAAGTCTGTGACATCTTCTGATTATATTTCTAAAACAATTTCCTATCATTCATGTCGTATTTATTGGGTATCTGCCGGTTAGAGGACGCATTTTGACATGTTATCCCCTATTATTTCAAGTATAGAACCTCTTGATTATGTTATATTTCAGTTTTGAAACAAGATGTTTTTTTGGGCTAAGAAATAACCTGAACTACTACCAGCATTAAGATTTTATTTTCCTCAGAGAAATAGATTTGCTCGAAACCTTCAGTATGAGTTTTTGTTAATGTTGAATATGTATCTTAGTGTGAAGTATTGTGTGGCGTTTTTCGTTTGGTTATAGGGAAGTCATGAGTGGGCCGTTTTGATACTTGAACTCTTATGTGCAATTAATTCCTTAAAGGATTAGAATTCTAAGACATTTCATGATGATTCGCTTCGTGGTTATTTCGTATTTTTTGGATAGAGGTAACAGTATGAGACATTTTCCATGATTATATTTCAATTGTGAGACAAATTTTTTTTTCTTTTTATGGCTAGAAAATACCCTGAACAATTATCATCAATTTTTGGTATTTTCACAAGGAAAAGGATGTCTCTCAAAACTTCAGTATGAGGAATCTTTCTCATTCAGAATACGAATTTAGTGTTGAAATAGTGTTCCGAGGTGTTTATGACATGTAATTAAATTCTTACGTGATTACAATTTTCAAAAAAAAATTTGGTCATTCCCTTCGTATATGATGGGTATCTGTCGGCTAGAGAAAGCATTGTGAGATATTGAACATGATTATTTCAAGTATAAAATCTTATGATTCCAGTTTCGATTTTTAAGTGGGGGCAACAAATATCCTGCAATTTTTAGTATTTTTCTTAGATATGTAGATTTGCTTCAAACCTTCTGAACAAGGGCCATTTTTCATGTTGATTAAGAGTCTGGAGTTGTAATATTGTTTAAGGACTTTTATTACATGTATTCATTACGTATGTATCGGTAGGAGGAAGCATTATGAAATATTTCCCGAGAAAATTTCAAGTATGTACTCGTTGAATTATGTTATTTCAATTTGAAACAAAATTTTTTTTTTGAAGTAAAGATACCCTTAACTATTACCTGCATTATTGGGATTTTTTTTTTTCTCAGAGAAATAGATTTGTTTCAGACCATTAGTATAAGGAGTATTTTTCATGCTGATTAAGAAACTAAGGTTGAAATATTTTTGGTATTTTCATGGCCTGTGATTAAGTCGTCGAATGATCATAATTCTAAGTTATTGTCTGATGGTTCTGTTCGCATGTATTAGGTATCTATCGGCCAGAAGCATTGTGAGATATTTTCCATGACTGTTTCAAGTATGGAAGCGGTTGATAATGTTGCATTTCAAAATTGAAACAAAATGCTGTTTATGCAAAAAATGCCTTCTATTTTTTTCTTTCTTTTAGGAAATAGATTCTTCAACACCTCAGTGTAATGAATACTTTTTCATACTGAATGTTAATATGCGGTCAAGATATTGTTTGGCAATTTTCATGACCTGTGATTAAGTAGTTTAATGACTAATATTTTGAATTTTCTTTATCATACCCTTCGTATTTATTGGGTATGTATCGGCTAGGGAAAGCATTATGTTATTTTCCATGATTATTTGAAGTATAGAAGAGCTTGATTATGTTATATTTCAATTTTGATTTTTTTTTTTTGCTTCATGATACATGCAACTTTTCGTATTTTTCTCAAAACTGAAATTGCTTTAATCACCTCAGTATAAGTATTTCAAAACAGTTTCTGATAATTCGCTGCATGTTTATTGGGAGATTAATCGACTAATGTAAGCATTATGAAATATTTTCTGCCTGATTGTTTTAAGTATAGAAATGTTTGTTTATGTTATTTTTTTTTGGGGGGGGGGGGGGGGGGAGCAATTTGGGTAAAAAATACCATAAAGTTATGCTTACAACTATTGGTATGTTTCTCAGAGAAATAAATTTGCTTCAGACCCTCAGTATGGGGAGTATTTTTCATGCTTACTACGAATCTTGGGTTGAAATGTGTTTTGATGACCTTTAATTGTATCGTTAAATAATGAGAATTTAAAGACATTCTCTGATGATTCGCTTTGTATTTAATGGGTATGTATCGGCTAAAGGTAACATTATAAGATAATTTTCATGATTATTTCAAACAGAAACGTTTTATTGTATTTCAGTTCTGAAGCACAAAGTTTTCTGGGCTAAAAAGCTATTATCTCAAATTTTTGGTGTTTTAGTTAGGGAAGTAGATATCCCTCAGAACTTCAGGAACAGGAATGTTTTTCATTCTGAGTACGATTCTAGGAGTTGAAACATTGTTTTACGGTCTTTATGATCTGTAATTGGATCGTTACATGATTACAGTTTTAAAACATTTCTTTATAATTCCCTTCGCACTCAGTGGGCATCTGTCGGCTAGAGGAAGCATTATGATATATTTTCAGGATTTTTTTGAAGTATAGAATCTTATGATTGTTTTATTTCAATTTGAAACATTTTTCTAACAAATATCATGCAATTTTTGGTATTTTTCCTCAGAGAAATATATTTGCTTCAAACCCTTAGTATAAGGAATATTTTTCATGCAGAATTCGAATCTCGGGTTGATTTATTGTTTGGCATTCTTTTTATGGAATGTAATTAAGTCATCAAATGATTAGAATTTTGAATTATTCTTTGATGATTCGCTTCGTATTTATTGGTTATCTGTTGGATAGAGGCAACAGTGTGAGACATTTTCCATGATTATATTTCAATTGTGAGACAAATTTTTTTTTCTTTTTATGGCTAGAAAATACCCTGAACAATTATCATCAATTTTTGGTATTTTCACAAGGAAAAGGATGTCTCTCAAAACTTCAGTATGAGGAATCTTTCTCATTCAGAATACGAATTTAGTGTTGAAATAGTGTTCCGAGGTGTTTATGACATGTAATTAAATTCTTACGTGATTACAATTTTCAAAAAAATATTTGGTCATTCCCTTCGTATATGATGGGTATCTGTCGGCTAGAGAAAGCATTGTGGGATATTGAACATGATTATTTCAAGTATAAAATCTTATGATTCCAGTTTCGATTTTTAAGTGGGGGCAACAAATATCCTGCAATTTTTAGTATTTTTCTTAGATATGTAGATTTGCTTCAAACCTTCTGAACAAGGACCATTTTTCATGTTGATTAAGAATCTGGAGTTGTAATATTGTTTAAGGACTTTTATTACATGTATTCATTACGTATGTATCGGTAGGAGGAACCATTATGAAATATTTCCCGAGAAAATTTCAAGTATGTACTCGTTGAATTATGATATTTCAATTTGAAACAAAATTTTTTTTTTGAAGTAAAGATACCCTTAACTATTACCTGTATTATTGGGATTTTTTTTTTTCTCAGAGAAATAGATTTGTTTCAGACCATTAGTATAAGGAGTATTTTTCATGCTGATTAAGAAACTAGGGTTGAAATATTTTTGGTATTTTCATGGCCTGTGATTAAGTCGTCGAATGATCATAATTCTAAGTTATTGTCTGATGGTTCTGTTCGCATGTATTAGGTATCTATCGGCCAGAAGCATTGTGAGATATTTTCCATGACTGTTTCAAGTATGGAAGCGGTTGATAATGTTGCATTTCAAAATTGAAACAAAATGCTGTTTATGCAAAAAATGCCTTCTATTTTTTTCTTTCTTTTAGGAAATAGATTCTTCAACACCTCAGTGTAATGAATACTTTTTCATACTGAATGTTAATATGCGGTCAAGATATTGTTTGGCAATTTTCATGACCTGTGATTAAGTAGTTTAATGACTAATATTTTGAATTTTCTTTATCATACCCTTCGTATTTATTGGGTATGTATCGGCTAGGGAAAGCATTATGTTATTTTCCATGATTATTTGAAGGATAGAAGAGCTTGATTATGTTATATTTCAATTTTGATTTTTTTTTTTTTGCTTCATGATACATGCAACTTTTCGTATTTTTCTCAAAACTGAAATTGCTTTAATCACCTCAGTATAAGTATTTCAAAACAGTTTCTGATAATTCGCTGCATGTTTATTGGGAGATTAATCGACTAATGTAAGCATTATGAAATATTTTCTGCCTGATTGTTTTAAGTATAGAAATGTTTGTTTATGTTATTTTTTTTTGGGGGGGGGGGGGGGGGGAGCAATTTGGGTAAAAAATACCATAAAGTTATGCTTACAACTATTGGTATGTTTCTCAGAGAAATAAATTTGCTTCAGACCCTCAGTATGGGGAGTATTTTTCATGCTTACTACGAATCTTGGGTTGAAATGTTGTTTGGAGTTTTGATGACCTTTAATTGTATCGTTAAATAATGAGAATTTAAAGACATTCTCTGATGATTCGCTTTGTATTTAATGGGTATGTATCGGCTAAAGGTAACATTATAAGATAATTTTCATGATTATTTCAAACAGAAACGTTTTATTGTATTTCAGTTCTGAAGCACAAAGTTTTCTGGGCTAAAAAGCTATTATCTCAAATTTTTGGTGTTTTAGTTAGGGAAGTAGATATCCCTCAGAACTTCAGGAACAGGAATGTTTTTCATTCTGAGTACGATTCTAGGAGTTGAAACATTGTTTTACGGTCTTTATGATCTGTAATTGGATCGTTACATGATTACAGTTTTAAAACATTTCTTTATAATTCCCTTCGCACTCAGTGGGCATCTGTCGGCTAGAGAAAGCATTATGATATATTTTCAGGATTTTTTTGAAGTATAGAATCTTATGATTGTTTTATTTCAATTTGAAACATTTTTCTAACAAATATCATGCAATTTTTGGTATTTTTCCTCAGAGAAATATATTTGCTTCAAACCCTTAGTATAAGGAATATTTTTCATGCAGAATTCGAATCTCGGGTTGATTTATTGTTTGGCATTCTTTTTATGGAATGTAATTAAGTCATCAAATGATTAGAATTTTGAATTATTCTTTGATGATTCGCTTCGTATTTATTGGTTATCTGTGCTGAATATCATGAGATGTTTTCCAGCATAGATATTTTCAAGTAAAAAAGCGTTTGATTATGTTGCATTCCAGTGTGATGTATTTTTGGAGAAAAATAGATTTTTGGAGAAAAATAGATTTTTGGCCAAAATAATAGATTTTTTGGCTAAATGATAGATTTTTGAAAAAAAAAAAAATAGTCTTCAACACCTCATTATTTGGAATGCTTTTTCATGCTAAATATTAATCTGGGTTGAAATATTGTTTAGCGATCTTTATGACCTGTAATTACGTGGTTAAATGATTTATATTTTGAAATATTTTTCGGTCTTTCGCTTCGTATTTATTGGGTATCTGTCGGCTAGAGGAAGTATTATGTTATATTTTCCATCATTATTTTAAGTATAGAAGCGTTTGATTGTTATATTTTGATTTTGAAAAAAAAATTTTGGATTACTAATATATGCCTATTTTGATATCTTTCATAGAGTAGATTTGCTTCCAAACTTCCGTATAATTATTTCAAAACAGTTTCTGATCACCTGTTGCCTATTTAAGTATAGAAGTGTTTGATTATATTACAACTTTGAAAGAAAATGTTTTTTGGTATTTTTCTCAGGCAAATAGATTTGCTTCTAACCTCAGAATAAAGAATATTTTTCATGCTTGATAGGAATATGGAGCTGAAATGTTGTTTGGCGATATTTATGACCTGTAATTATGTCGTTAAATTATTACAATTTTGAAATATTTTCTGCTGTTTCCCTTCGTGTCTGTAAGGTACATATTGGCTAGGGTAAGCATTATGAGATATTTTTAATGATTATTTCAAGTATAGAAGCGTTAGATTGTCATATTTCAGTTTTGAAACAAAGATATTTGGGCGTAAAATTCCCCGAACCTGTACTTTTTGGTATTTTCCTGAGGGAAAATAATTTGCTTCGAAAGTTCAATAAAAGAATAATTTTTCATGCTGAGTACGAATATGGGGATGAAATGTTTGGCTTAATTATTATGAGATATTCGATGCAGTTCTTTCAAGTACAGAAGCGACTGATTATGCTTTAATTCAGTTTTGAAACAAAATGTTTTACCAGCAATTCTTGGTATTTTTCTCAGTGAAATAGATTTGATTCAAAACCACAGAATAAGGGAAATTTTCATGGTGAACACGAATCTGGGGTTGAACATTTTTTTTTTTGGCGGTCTTTATGGCCTGTAATTATATCATTCGATTCGTGTCTATTGGGTAATTGCCGGTTAGAGGAAGCATTTTGAGATGTTATCACTGATCATTTCAAGTATAGAACCGTTCATGTTATATTCTAATTTTGAAACAAATATTTTTAGGGGCTGAAACTATTCTGAACTATTATTTGCATTTTTTTTTTTTTTTCAGCGAAATAGATTTGCTTGAAACCCTCATTATAAGGTTTTCTCTTCATGTTGAATATAAATCTTGGTGTTAAGTATTGTGTGGCGTTTTTTGTTTGGTTAAGGGAAGTCAAAGGTGGCCCATTTGATACCTGCTCCTTTAACGGCGAAGCTTTGGAACTCCATACCTTCTCATGTCTTTGCCAATAACTGTGACCTGGTACATTTCATCAGATAGGTTTTTCACTTTTTCCAAAATTCATATATACTTTACCTTGTCTTTTCTTTTTCCGTTTCATAATAGTTTCTATATTTCACTTACGGCCCGGTCTTGATGTGGACTTATGTCTGTGACTGGAGCTTTCAACATGAAAAAAAGAAATGTGACATTTTCTGATGATTCACTTCGTATTTATTGGGCATCTATCGACTAGAAGAGGCATCATGAGACGTATTCCATGATTATTTCAAGTATAGAATCGTTTTATTATGTTACATTTCAATTTGATATTTTTTTTCCTTATGAGGTTGGAGAGAGAGAGAGAGAGAGAGAGAGAGAGAGAGAGAGAGAATTCTGAACTGCTACCAGCAATTTTTTGTATCTTTATCAGAGAAATATGATTGCTTCATACCCTCAGTATAATGAATATTTCTCGTGCTGAATTCTAATCTTGGGTTGATACATTGTTTGATTGTCTTTACGACCTGTAATTAATTCGTTATATGATAAGAATAATAAGACATTTTCTGATGATTCGCTTTGTATTTATTGGGTATCTGTTGGATAGAGGCAACAGTGTGAGACATTTTCCATGATTATATATCAGTTTTGAAACAGTTTTTTGGAGCTAGAAAAGACCTTGAACTATTATCATTTTTTTCTATTTTTCGCAAAGAAATGGATATCCCTCAAAACTTCGGTATAAGGAATCTTTTTCATTCACAATACGAATGTAGGGTTGAAATATTGCTTCGCGGTCTTTAGACATGCAGTTAAATCGTTACATGATTACAATTTTTGAATATTATGTTGACCATTCCCTGTCATACGTATTGGGTATCTGTCGACTAGATGAAGCATTATGAGATATTTACCATGATTATTTCAAATGTAGAATCTTATGATTGTTATATTTCAGTTTCGATTCCCCCCCCCCCCCCCCCAACAAATACCCTGCAGTTTTTGGTATTTTTCTGAATAAGAATCTGGAGTTGAAATATTGTTTAACCACTCTTATTACATGTAATCATTATCATTCAATGCTTACAATTTAAATTTTTTTGATGATTCACTTTGTATTTATTAGGTTGTATCAGCTAGAGGAAGCATTATGAGATATTTTTCAAGATTGTTTCAAGTATTCAACTGTTGGATTATGTTATAGTTCAATTTAGAGAAAAAAAAAATGAGCTAAAAATACCCTGAACTATTACCTGCATTTTGGGGATTTTTTTCTCAGAGAAATAGATTTGTTTGAGACCCTTAGTATAAGGAATATTTTTCAAGCTGAATAAGAATCTGGGGTTGAAATATTTTTGGTGTTTTTATGGGTTGTGGTTAAGTTGTCAAATGATTACAATTTTAAGTTATTCTCTGATAGTTCTGTTCGTATATATTGGGTATCTATCGGCCAGAAGCATTGTGAGATATCTTCCATGACTGTTTCGAGTATAGAAGCGGTTGATTATGTTGCACTTCAATTTTGAAAAAAAAAATTTCACACTAGAAATACCCTACATTATTATCTTTTACTTTTCTCATGGAAATAGATTCTTCATCTCCTCAGTATAACATATACTTTTTCATTCTCTGATTGGAATATTGTTTGGCGATCTTTATGACCTGTAATGAAGTGTAAAATGATAAATATTTTGAAATTTTTTTTGATCATTTGGTTCGTTTTTAATGGGTATTTATCGGCTAGGGAAAGCATTATGTTATTTTCCATGATTATTTGAGGTATAGAAGCGCTTGATTTTGTTATATTTCGATTTTGAAACAAAAGTCTTTTGTTATAATACATGCAACTTCTCGTTTTTTTCTCAGAATTGACTTGCTTTAATAACCTCAACACAAGTATTTTGAAAGTCTCTGATCATTCGCTACATATTTACTGGGGGATCAATCGGCATGTGTAAGCATTATGAAATATTTTCCTTGTTTTTTTTTTAAGTATAAAAGCGTTCGTTTATGTTATATTTCAGTTTTGGAAAAAGAAGAATGGGCTAAAGAATACCATAAACTTGTGCTTACAACTATTGATATATTTCTCAGAAAAATAGATTTATTTCACACCCTCAGTATACAGAATTTTTTTTCATGCTGAATACAAATCTTGGGTTGAAATATTTGCTTGCTGTCTTTATGAACTGTAATTATATCATTAGATACTTAGAATTTTAAGACATTTTCTGGTGTTTTGCTTTGTATTATATTAGGTTTCTGTCGGCTAAAGGAATCATTATGAGATACTTTCCATGATTATTTCAAGTGTAGAAGTGTTTGATTATATTTCAGTTTTGCAGCGCATTGAGTTATATTTCAATTTTGAAGTACAAAGATTTTTGGGCTGAAAAATACCTTGAACTATTATCTTCAATTCTTGATATTTTTTTCGGGGATATGAATATCCCTCAAAACTTCAGTATAAGGATTATTTTTTTTTCATTCTGAATACGTATGTGAGGTTGAAAAATTGTTTGACTGCCTTTATGACCTGTAAGTAAATCGTTACTTGATTACAATTTTGGAACTCTTTTTTGTTTCCTTCGTATTCATTGGGTATCTTGCGGCTGGAGGAAGCATTATGATATATTTCCATGATTTTTAAGTATAGATTCGTTTGATCATTACATTTCAATTTTGAAACTTTTTTCTAACAAATACCCTGCAATTTAATTTTTTTTTCTCAGCGAAATCGATTTGCTTCAAAGTATAAGGAATGTTTTTCATGCTGAATACGAAACTGGGGTTGATTTATTGTTTGGTGTTCTTTTTATGACCTGTAATTAAGTCGTCAAATCATTAAAAAAAAAGGCTCAAAATACCCTGAATAATTAGCTTGTGTGTTTTTTAGGGAAATAGATTCCTAAACACCTCAGTGTAACGAATACTTTTTCATGCTGAATATTAATCTGTGGATAAAGTATTTATTGGGCATCTATCGGCATGGAAAAGCATTGTTATATTTTCCATGGTTATTTGAAGTAAGAAGCGCTTGAATGTTATATTTCAGTTTTGAAACAAAAGTTTTTTGGGTTAGAATATATGCAACTTTTCGTATTTTTCTCAATTGATTTCTTTTAATCATCTCTGTATAAGTATCTTGAAATAGTTTCTGATCATTCGCTGCATGTTTACTGGGGGATCAGTCGGATAATGTCTTCAATTTTTTGGTAATTTTCTCAGGGAAAAAGTTATTCCTCAAAACTTCAATATAAGGGATGTTTTTCATTCTGAATACGAATCTAGGGGTCGAAATATAGTTTAGCGGTCTTTATGACCTGTAATTAAATCGTTACATGATTACGATTTCAAAAGATTTCTTGATCATCCTCTTCGTATTTATTAATTATCTGGCAGCTAGAGGAAGCATCACAAGATATTTTTTCATTATATGTTTTTTTTATACAAGTATAGAATTGTATGATTATGTTTCATATTTAAATCTTTTTTTCCCTAACAAATACCCTGCAGTTTTGGTACTATTTCGCAGAGAAATAGATTTGCTTCAGACCCTCTGTATAAGAAATATTTTTTCATCCTAGATAAGAATCTGGAGTTTAAACATTGTTTGACCGTCTTTATGACATGTAATTATGTCGTTAAATGATTACAAGTTAACGAAATTATCAGATTATTTGCTTTCTGTTTATTGGGCATCTATCGGCTGGAGGAAGCATGATTATTTCAGGTACAGAATCTTTGGACTATGTGTCAATTTTATCTTATATATTTATTCATTTATTTATTTATCTATTTTGGCTAAAAATGTAGTGCATTTTTTTTTTCTCTCAGAGTAATAGAGTTGCTTTCAACCCTTAGTATAAGGAATACTATTCATGCTAGATACGCATCTGAAGTTGATGTCTTGTTTGGTGTTCTTTTCACGGCCTATAATTAAGTCGTCAAATTATTAAGATATTTAAGTTTTTCTCTGATGATTCGCTTCGTGTGTATTGGGTATCTATCGACTAGGAAAAGCATTATGTAATATTTTCCATGATTCTTTAAAGTATAGAAGTGCTTGATTGTTATATATCAATTTTGAAAACAAAATTTTGGGGTTAAAATCCATGCAACTTTTCGTATTTTCTCAGGAGAATTGATTTGCTTTAATCACCTCAGTATAAGTATTTTGAAACGGTTTCTGATGATTTGCTACATATTCATTGGGGGATCAGTCGGGTAATGTAGGCATTGTGAAATATTTTCCTTGATTATTTTAGGTATAGAAACGTTTGTTTATGTTATATTTCAGTTTTGAAGAAGAATTTGAGCTAAAATATCCCAAACATATGCCTACAACTATTGGTATATTTGTCAGAGAAATAGATTTGTTTCAGACCCTCAGTATAAGAAATATTTTTCTTACTGAATACGAATCAGGTTGAAATATTGTCTAGTTGTCATGACCTGTAATTATATCGTTAAATGATTAGAATTCTAATATATTTTCTGATGATTCACTTTATGTTTATTGGATATTTATCGGTTAAAGGAAATAATTGCGATATTTTTCTATTTCAAATATAGAAGCATTTAAGTATGTTACATTTCAGGTTTGAAGCATATATATTTATCTATGTCTTATTTTATTTATTTATTTATTTATTCATTTATGTATTTTTGGGGGGAGGGGGGGGGGGTGGTAAAAATACCCTGAACTATTTTCTTCCATTTTTTTTGGTATTTTTCTCAGGGAAAAAGATGTTCCTGAATGTTTTTCTGAATGGTTTTCAGTCTGAATACGAATCTAGGGGTCGAAATATTGTTTAAAGGTCTTATTATGACCTGTAATTAAATCGTTACGTGACTACGATTTCAAAACATTTCTTGATCATCCCCTTCGTATTCACTGGGTATCTGGCGGCTAGAGGAAGCATTACGAGATTTTTTTTATGATTTTTTTTTACAAGTATAGAATTGTATGATTGTTATATTTCAATTTTAGAATATTTTTTTCCTTGGGGCTAAAAAATACCCTGCAATTTTTGTGTTGTTTCGCAGAGAAATAGATTTGCTTCAGACCCTTAGTATAAGGAATATTTTTCTTCCTAGGTAAGAATCTGGGGTTTAAACATTGTTTGACCGTCTTTATAACTTGTTATTATGTCGTTAAATGCTTACAATTTAACGAAATTTTCTGATGATTTGCTTTCTATTTATTGGGCATCTATCGGCTGGAGGAGGCATGATTATTTCAGGTACAGAATCTTTGGACTATGTGTCGAGTTTCTTTCATTTTATTTATTTATTTATTTATTCAGCTAAAGATATCCTGCATTTTTATTTTTTTTCTCAGAGTAATAGAGTTGCTTTCAACCCTTAGTATAAGGAATACTATTCATGCTGAATACGAATCTGATGTTGATGTCTTGTTTGGTGTTATTTTCACAGCCTATAATTGAATTTATTATTATTATACTTTGTCGCTGTCTCCCGCGTTTGCGAGGTAGCGCAAGGAAACAGACGAAAGAAATGGCCCACCCCCCCACCCATACACATTGTATATACATACGTCCACACACGCAAATATACATACCTACACAGCTTTCCATGGTTTACCCCAGACGCTTCACATGCCTTCATTCAATCCACTGACAGCACGTCAACCCCGGTATACCACATCGCTCCAATTCACTCTATTCCTTGCCCTCCTTTCACCCTCCTGCATGTTCAGGCCCCGATCACACAAAATCTTTTTCACTCCATCTTTCCACCTCCAATTTGGTCTCCCTCTTCTCCTCGTTCCCTCCACCTCCGACACATATATCCTCTTGGTCAATCTTTCCTCACTCATTCTCTCCATGTGCCCAAACCACTTCAAAACACCCTCTTCTGCTCTCTCAACCACGCTCTTTTTATTTCCACACATCTCTCTTACCCTTACGTTACTCACTCGATCAAACCACCTCACACCACACATTGTCCTCAAACATTTCATTTCCAGCACATCCATCCTCCTGCGCACAACTCTATCCATAGCCCACGCCTCGCAACCATACAACATTGTTGGAACCACTATTCCTTCAAACATACCCATCTTTGCTTTCCGAGATAATGTTCTCGACTTCCACACATTCTTCAAGGCTCCCAGAATTTTCGCCCCCTCCCCCACCCTATGATCCACTTCCGCTTCCATGGTTCCATCCGCTGCCAGATCCACTCCCAGATATCTAAAACACTTCACTTCCTCCAGTTTTTCTCCATTCAAACTCACCTCCCAATTGGCTTGACCCTCAACCCTACTGTACCTAATAACCTTGCTCTTATTCACATTTACTCTTAACTTTCTTCTTCCACACACTTTACCAAACTCAGTCACCAGCTTCTGCAGTTTCTCACATGAATCAGCCACCAGCGCTGTATCATCAGCGAACAACAACTGACTCACCTCCCAAGCTCTCTCATCCCCAACAGACTTCATACTTGCCCCTCTTTCCAAAACTCTTGCATTTACCTCCCTAACAACCCCATCCATAAACAAATTAAACAACCATGGAGACATCACACACCCCTGCCGCAAACCTACATTCACTGAGAACCAATCACTTTCCTCTCTTCCTACACGTACACATGCCTTACATCCTCGATAAAAACTTTTCACTGCATCTAACAACTTTCCTCCCACACCATATATTCTTAATACCTTCCACAGAGCATCTCTATCAACTCTTATCATATGCCTTCTCCAGATCCATAAATGCTACATACAAATCCATTTGCTTTTCTAAGTATTTCTCACATACATTCTTCAAAGCAAGCACCTGATCCACACATCCTCTACCACTTCTGAAACCACACTGCTCTTCCCCAATCTGATGCTCTGTACATGCCTTCACCCTCTCAATCAATATCCTCCCATATAATTTACCATGAATACTCAACAAACTTATACCTCTGTAATTTGAGCACTCACTCTTATCCCCTTTGCCTTTGTACAGTGGCACTATGCACGCATTCCGCCAATCCTCAGGCACCTCACCATGAGTCATACATACATTAAATAACCTTACCAACCAGTTAACAATACAGTCACCCCCTTTTTAAATAAATTCCACTGCAATACCATCCAAACCTGCTGCCTTGCAGGCTTTCATCTTCCGCAAAGCTTTCACTACCTCTTCTCTGTTTACCAAATCATTTTCCCTAACCCTCTCACTTTGCACACCACCTCGACCAAAACCCCCTATATCTGCCACTCTATCATCAAACACATTCAACAAACCTTCAAAATACTCACTCCATCTCCTTCTCACATCACCACTACTTGTTATCACCTCGCCATCTGCGCCCTTCACTGAAGTTCCCATTTGCTCCCTTGTCTTACGCACTTTATTTACCTCCTTCCAGAACATCTTTTTATTCTCCCTAAAATTTAATGATACTCTCTCACCCCAACTCTCATTTGCCCTTTTTTTTCACCTCTTGCACCTTTCTCTTGACCTCCTGTCTCTTTCTTTTATACATCTCCCACTCAATTGCATTTTTTCCCTGCAAAAATCGTCCAAATGCCTCTCTCTTCTCTTTCACTAATACTCTTACTTCTTCATCCCACCACTCACTACCCTTTCTAATCAACCCACCTCCCACTCTTCTCATGCCACAAGCATCTTTTGCGCAATCCATCACTGATTCCCTAAATACATCCCATTCCTCCCCCACTCCCCTTACTTCCATTGTTCTCACCTTTTTCCATTCTGTACTCAGTCTCTCCTGGTACTTCCTCACACAGGTCTCCTTCCCAAGCTCACTTACTCTCACCACCCTCTTCACCCCAACATTCACTCTTCCCCTCTGAAAACCCATACAAATCTCCACCTTAGCCTCCACAAGATAATGATCAGACATCCCTCCAGTTGCACCTCTCAGCACATTAACATCCAAAAGTCTCTCTGTCAATTAACACGTAATCCAATAACGCTCTCTGGCCATCTCTCCTACTTACATAAGTATACTTATGTATATCTCGCTTTTTAAACCAGGTATTCCCAATCATCAGTCCTTTTTCAGCACATAAATCTACAAGCTCTTCACCATTTCCATTTACAACACTGAACACCCCATGTATACCAATTATTCCCTCAACTGCCACATTACTCACCTTTGCATTCAAATCACCCATCACTATAACCCGGTCTCGTGCATCAAAACCACTAACACACTCATTCAGCTGCTCCCAAAACACTTGCCTCTCATGATCTTTCTTCTCATGCCCAGGTGCATATGCACCAATAATCACCCACCTCTCTCCATCAACTTTCAGTTTTACCCATATTAATCGAGAATTTACTTTCTTACATTCTATCACATTCTCCCACAACTCCTGTTTCAGGAGTATTGCTACTCCTTCCCTTGCTCTTGTCCTCTCACTAACCCCTGACTTTACTCCCCAGACATTCCCAAACCACTCTTCCCCTTTACCCTTGAGCTTCGTTTCACTCAGAGCCAGAACATCCAGGTTCCTTTCCTCAAACATACTACCTATCTCTCCTTTTTTCACATCTTGGTTACATCCACACACATTTAGGCACCTCACTCTGAGCCTTCGAGGAGGATGAGCACTCCCCGCGTGACTGCTTCTTCTGTTTCCCATTTTAGAAAGTTAATACAAGGAGGGGAGGATTTCTGGCCCCCCGCTCCCGTCCCCTCTAGTCGCTTTCTACGACACGCGAGGAATACGTGGGAAGTATTCTTTCACCCCTATCCCCAGGGATAATATACATATATACATATATATACATATATACATTTATATATACGCACATATACACACACACACACACATACATATATATATACATATGAAAAATGTAAGAAACAATTTAGAAAACTGAAACTTCTAGCTTGAAATGAATGAAAAAAAAAAAAAATGAATGTCACATAATGGTTCAACCTCTGGCTATGGAAAAAGGAAATGTATAATTTATTTACACAAACGTCAATAGCAGTTCTCATCAATTTAACCACTGTATCAATAAGCTTCAATGTCTAAGCTACATTTTTCTCCAATTTCACTATTTTCTTGTCAAAATACCATGTATGAAAACTGTTGATGAACATCCAAAACCACAGACTGTATCTGAGAGTTTGGCGAAACTACCCCCTGTATTTAAGAAGGATGGAACTGTAACTGCTGGTACTGCCTCTGGGATTTGTGATGGTGCTGGAGCTGTGGTGCTGGCATCAGAAGAAGCATGTAATGAACAAAATCTGAAGCCCCTGGCACGTTTAGTAGGTTATGCTGTGGCAGGTGTTGACCCACACATCATGGGCATTGGTCCTGCACCTGCTATTAGGAAGTTGCTCAAAGTGTCTGGTCTGGATCTGAAAGATGTTGGTTTGGTGGAGATCAATGAGGCATTTGCACCTCAGACAGTAGCCTGTCAACGTGAACTTGACCTGGATCCCACCATTCTCAATATGAGTGGTGGAGCTATTGCTTTGGGTCATCCTCTGGGAGCTTCTGGTTCACGCATCACTGCTCATGTTGTTCACACGATTAGGTTCCACTGGACCTCTATCATCACCTCGTTAAGATCATCGTGTGTCAAGACATCATATAAAGCGCCTCTTCGCAAACGGAACTACCTTGGCCCACCAGTGATGCTACTACGTTTGTGAATCGGGAACCATTGCAACACAAACCCCGCCAGGTGGTAGAGTTTCCCGCAGTGTATCGAGACAGACTTCCCCAGAACTTTTTTTTTAAAGGGGAAGTAAATGTTTATAGTTGTGTTACTAGAGTGATAGTTTTCAAACATGGTGTTTTGACAAGAAAATAATGAAATTGGAGAAAAATGTAGCTTAGACATTGAAGCTTATTGATACAGTGGTTAAATTGATGAGAACTGCTATTGACGTTTGTGTAAATAAATTATACATTTCCTTTTTCCATAGCCAGAGGTTGAACCATTATGTGACATTCATTTTTTTTCATTCATTTCAAGCTAGCCTATAATTAAGTCGTCAAATTATTAAGATATTTAAGTTTTTCTCTGATGATTCGCTTCGTCTGTATTGGGTATCTATCGGCTAGGAAAAGCATTATGTAATATTTTCCATGATTCTTTAAAAGATAGAAGCGCTTCATTGTTATATATCAATTTTGAAAAACAAAATTTTGGGGTTAAAATCCATGCAACTTTTCGTATTTTTCTCAGGAGAATTGATTTGCTTTAATCACCTCAGTATAAGTATTTTGAAACGGTTTCTGATGATTTGCTTCATATTCATTGGGGGATCAATCGGATAGTATAAGCATTGTGAAATATTTTCCTTGATTATTTTAGGTATAGAAACGTTTGTTTATGTTATATTTCAGTTTTGATGAAGAATTTGAGCTAAGATATCCTAAACATATGCCTACAACTATTGGTATATTTGTCAGAGAAATAGATTTGTTTCAGACCCTCAGTATAAGGAATATTTTTCTTACTGAATATGAATCAGGTTGAAATATTGTTTAGGTGTCATGACCTGTAATTATATCGTTAAATAATTAGAATTCTAATATATTTTCTGAGGATTCACTTTGTGTTTATTGGATTATTATCGGTTAAAGGAAACAATTGCGTTATTTTTCTATTTCAAATATAGAAGCATTTAAGTATGTTACATTTCAGGCTTGAAGCATATATATTTATTTATTTTGTCTTATTCTATTTATCTATTTATTTATTCATTTATCTATTTTTTGGGGGGGAGGGGAGGTAAAAATACCCTGAACTGTTGTCTTCCATTTTTTTTTTGGTATTTTTCTTAGGGAAAAAGATGCTCCTGAATGTTTTTCTGAATGTTTTTCAGTCTGAATACGAATCTAGGGGTCGAAATATTGTTTAAAGGTCTTTATTATGACCTGTAATTAAATCGTTGCGTGATTACAATTTCAAAACATTTCTTGATCATCCCCTTCGTATTCACTGGGTATCTGGCGGCTAGAGGAAGCATTACGAGATTTTTTTTTATGATTTTTTTTTTACAAGTATAGAATTGTATGATTGTTATATTTCAATTTTAGAATATTTTTTTCCTTGGGGCTAAAAGATACCCTGCAATTTTTGTGTTGTTTCGCAGGGAAATAGATTTGCTTCAGACCCTGAGTATAAGGAATATTTTTCTTCCTAGGTAAGAATCTGGAGTTTAAACATTGTTTGACAGTCTTTATAGCATGTAATTATGTCGTTAAATGCTTACAATTTAACGAAATTTTCTGATGATTTGCTTTCTATTTATTGGGCATCTATCGGCTGGAGGAGGCATGATTATTTCAGGTACAGAATCTTTGGACTATGTGTCGAGTTTCTTTCATTTTATTTATTTATTTATTTATTTATTTAGCTAAAGATACCCTGCATTTTTATTTTTTTTCTCAGAGTAATAGAGTTGCTTTCAACCCTTAGTATAAGGAATACTATTCATGCTGAATACGAATCTGGAGTTGATTTCTTGTTTGGTGTTCTTTTCACTGCCTGTAATTAAGTCGTCAAAATATTAAGAGTAAGTTTTTCTCTGCAGATTCGTTTTTTATGTATTGGGTATCTGTCGGGCAGAGGAAGCATTATGAGATATTTCCCATGACTATTTTAAGTACAGAAGCGTTTGATTATGTATTTCAATTTTGAGAAAAAAAAAATGGCTAACAATACCCTGAATCATTATTTTTTTTGGGGGGGCTGAAAAATACTTTGAACTATTATCTTCAATTCTTGGTATTTTTTTCGGGTAAATAAACATGTCTCAAAACTTCAGTATTAGGATTATATTTTCATTCGGAATACGTATGTAAGGTTGAAAAATTGTTTGACTGCCTTTATGACCTGTAAGTAAATCGTTACTTGATTACAATTTTGGAACTTTTTTTTATTCCCTTCGTATTCATTGGGTATCTTGCGGCTGGAGGAAGCATTATAATATATTTCCATGATTTTTAAGTATAGATTCGTTTGATCATTACATTTCAATTTTGAAACTTTTTTCTAACAAATACCCTGCAATTTAATTTTTTTTTTCTCAGCGAAATCGATTTGCTTCAAAGTATAAGGAATGTTTTTCATGCTGAATACGAATCTGGGGTTGATTTATTGTTTGGTGTTCTTTTTATGACCTGTAATTAAGTTGTCAAATTATTAAAAAAAAAAAGGCTCAAAATACCCTGAAAAATTAGCTTCTGTGTTTTTTAGGGAAATAGATTCCTAAACACCTCAGTGTAACGAATACTTTTTCATGCTGAATATTAATTAATCTGTGGATGAAGTATTTATTGGGCATCTATCGGCATAGAAAAGCATTGTTATATTTTCCATGGTTATTTGAAGTAATAGGCGCTTGAATGTTATATTTCAGTTTTGAAACAAAAGTTTTTTGGGTTAGAATATATGCAACTTTTCGTATTTTTCTCAATTGATTTCTTTTAATCATCTCAGTATAAGTATCTTGAAATAGTTTCTGATCATTCGCTGCATGTTTACTGGGGGATCAGTCGGATAATGTCTTCAATTTTTTGGTAATTTTCTCAGGGAAAAAGTTATTCCTCAAAACTTCAATATAAGGGATGTTTTTTCTTTCTGAATACGATTCTAGGGGTCGAAATATAGTTTAGCGGTCTATTTGACCTGTAATTAAATCGTTACATGATTACGATTTCAAAAGATTTCTTTATCATGCTCTTCGTATTTATTAGTTATCTGGCGGCTAGAGGAAGCATCACAAGATATTTTTTCATTATATTTTTCTTTTTTACAAGTATAGAATTGTATGATTATATTTCAAATTTAAATCTTTTTTTCCCTAACAAATACCCTGCAGTTTTGGTACTATTTCGCAGAGAAATAGATTTGCTTCAGACCCTCTGTATAAGAAATATTTTTTATCCTAGATAAGAATCTGGAGCTTAAACATTGTTTGACCGTCTTTATGACATGTAATTATGTCGTTAAATGATTACAAGTTAACGAAATTATCAGATGATTTGCTTTCTGTTTATTGGGCATCTATCGGCTGGAGGAAGCATGATTATTTCAGGTACAGAATCTTTTGACTATGTGTCAATTTTATCTTATTTATTTATCTGTTTATTTATTTATCTGATTTAGTTTAAAATGTAGTGCATATTTGATGTTTTTTTTTCTCTTAGAGTAGTAGAGTTGCTTTCAACCCTTAGTATAAGGAATACTATTCATGCTGAATACGCATCTGAAGTTGATGTCTTGTTTGGTGTTCTTTTCACGGCCTATAATTAAGTCGTCAAATTATTAAGATATTTAAGTTTTTCTCCGATGATTCGCTTCGTATGTATTGAGTATCTATCGGCTAGGAAAAGCATTATGTAATATTTACCATGATTATTTAAAGTATAGAAACGCTTGATTGTAATATTTCAATTTTGAAAAACAAAATTTTGGGGTTAAAATCCATGCAACTTTTCGTATTTTTCTCAGGAGAATTGATTTGCATTAATCACCTCAGTATAAGTATTTTGAAACGGTTTCTAATGATTTGCTACATATTCATTGGGGGATCATTCGGGTAATGTAGGCATTGTGAAATATTTTCCTTGATTATTTTAGGTATAGAAACGTTTGTTTGTGTTATATTTCAGTTCTGAAGAAGACTTTGAGCTAAAATATCCCAAACATATGCCTACAACTATTGGTATATTTGTCAGAGAAATAGATTTGTTTCAGACCCTCAGTATAAGGAATATTTTTCCTTTCTGAATACGAATCAGGTTGAAATATTGTTTAGTTGTCATGACCTGTAATTATATCGTTAAATAATTAGAATTCTAATATATTTTCTGATGATTCACTTTGTGTTTATTGGATATTCATCGGTTAAAGGAAACAATTGCGATATTTTTCTATTTCAAATATAGAAGCATTTAAGTATGTTACATTTCAGGTTTGAAGCACATACATTTATTCATTTCAACTTATTTTAACTATTTACATATTTATTTATTTATTTACATTTTTTTTTTGGGGGGGGGGGGTTTGGGTTAAAAATACCTTGAACTATTGTCTTCCATTTTTTGGTATTTTTCCCATGGAAAAAGATGTTCGTCAAAACTTTAATATGAGGAATGTTTTTCAGTCTGAAAACGAATCTAGGGGTCAAAATATTGTTTAGAGGTCTTTATGACCTGTAATTACATCGTTACGTGACTACGATTTCAAAACATTTCTTGATCATCCCCTTCGTATTCACTGGGTATCTGGCGGCTAGAGGAAGCATTACGAGATTTTTTATGATTTTTTTTTACAAGTATAGAATTGTATGATTGTTATATTTCAATTTTAGAATATTTTTTTCCTTGGGGCAAAAAAATACCCTGCAATTTTTGTGTTGTTTCGCAGAGAAATAGATTTGCTTCAGACCCTGAGTATAAGGAATATTTTTCTTCCTAGGTAAGAATCTGGGGTTTAAACATTGTTTGACCGTCTTTATAACTTGTTATTATGTCGTTAAATGCTTACAATTTAACGAAATTTTCTGATGATTTGCTTTCTATTTATTGGGCATCTATCGGCTGGAGGAAGCATGATTATTTCAGGTACAGAATCTTTGGACTATGAGTCGAATTTATTTCATTTTATTCATTTATTTATTTATTTATTTAGCTAAAGATATCCTGCATTTTTATTTTTTTTTTCTCAGAGTGATAGAGTTGCTTTCAACCCTTAGTATAAGGAATACTATTCATGCTGAATACGAATCTGGAGTTGATTTCTTGTTTGGTGTTCTTTTCACGGCCTATAATTAAGTCGTCAAATTATTAAGATATTTAAGTTTTTCTCTGATGATTCGCTTCGTATGTATTGTGTATCTATCGACTAGGAAAAGCATTATGTAATATTTACCATGATTATTTAAAGTATAGAAACGCTTGATTGTTATATATCAATTTTGAAAACAAAATTTTGGGGTTAGAATACATGCAACTTTTCGTATTTTCTCAGGAGAATTGATTTGCTTTAATCACCTCAGTATAAGTATTTTGAAACAGTTTCTGATTATTTGCTACATATTCATTGGGGGATCAGTCGGGTAATGTAAGCATTGTGAAATATTTTCCTTGATTATTTTAGGTATAGAAACGTTTGTTTATGTTATATTTCAGTTTTGAAGAAGAATTTGAGCTAAGATATCCTAAACATATGCCTACAACTATTGGTATATTTGTCAGAGAAATAGATTTGTTTCAGACCCTCAGTATAAGGAATATTTTTCTTACTGAATATGAATCAGGTTGAAATATTGTTTAGTTGTCATGACCTGTAATTATGTCGTTAGATAATTAGAATTCTAATATATTTTCTGAGGATTCACTTTGTGTTTATTGGATATTTATCGGTTAAAGGAAACAATTGCGATATCTTTCTGACTATTTCAAATATAGAAGCATTTAAGTATGTTACATTTCAGGTTTGAAGCATATATATTTATTGATTTTGTCTTATTTCATATATGTATTATTTATTCATTTATCTTTTTTTTTTTTTTTGGGGGGGGGGGGAAATACCCTGAACTATTGTCTTCCATTTTTTTTGGTATTTTTCTTAGGGAAAAAGATGTTCCTGAATGTTTTTCTGAATGTTTTTCAGTCTGAATACGAATCTAGGGGTCGAAATATTGTTTAAAGGTCTCTATTATGACCTGTAATTAAATCGTTACGTGACTACGATTTCAAAACATTTCTTGATCATCCCCTTCGTATTCACTGGGTATCTGGCGGCTAGAGGAAGCATTACGAGATTTTTTTATGATTTTTTTTTTTACAAGTATAGAATTGTATGATTGTTATATTTCAGTTTTAGAATATTTTTTTCCTTGGGGCTAAAAAATACCCTGCAATTTTTGTGTTGTTTCGCAGAGAAATAGATTTGCTTCAGACCCTTAGTATAAGGAATATTTTTCTTCCTAGGTAAGAATCTGGAGTTTAAACATTGTTTGACCGTCTTTATAACATGTAATTATGTCGTTAAATGATTACAATTTAACGAAATTTTCAGATGATTTGCTTTCTATTTATTAGGCATCTATCGGCTGGAGGAGGCATGATTATTTCAGGTGCAGAATCTTTGGACTATGTGTCGAATTTATTTCATTTTATTTATTTATTTATTTATTTATTCAGCTAAAGATATCCTGCATTTTTATTTTTTTTCTCAGAGTAATAGAGTTGCTTTCAACCCTTAGTATAAGGAATACTATTCATGCTGAATACGAATCTGGAGTTGATTTCTTGTTTGGTGTTCTTTTCACTGCCTGTAATTAAGTCGTCAAATTATTAGGTTTAAGTTTTTCTCTGCAGATTCGTTTCTTATGTATTGGGTATCTGTCGGCCAGAGGAAGCATTATGAGATACTTCCCATGACTATTTTAGGTACAGAGGCGTTTAATTATGTTGTATTTTAATTTTGAAAAAAAAAAATTGGCTAACAATACCCTGAATCATTATTATTTTTTCTTTTTTTAAGGAAAAAGATTCTTGAACCCCTCAGTATAAGGAATACTTTTCATGCTGAATATCAATCTTTGGTTGAATATTGTTGGCGATCTTTATGACCTGTAATTAAGTGATTGGACGATTAATATTTTCAGATATTTTTTGATTTCCATGGTTTACCCCAGACGCTTCACATGCCTTGATTCAATCCACTGACAGCACGTCGACCCCGGTATACCACATCGCTCCAATTCACTCTATTCCTTGCCCTCCTTTCACCCTCCTGCATGTTCAGGCCCCGATCACACAAAATCTTTTTCACTCCATCTTTCCACCTCCAATTTGGTCTCCCTCTTCTCCTCGTTCCCTCCACCTCCGACACATATATCCTCTTGGTCAATCTTTCCTCACTCATTCTCTCCATGTGACCAAACCATTTCAAAACACCCTCTTCTGCTCTCTCAACCACGCTCTTTTTATTTCCACACATCTCTCTTACCCTTACGTTACTTACTCGATCAAACCACCTCACACCACACATTGTCCTCAAACATCTCATTTCCAGCACATCCATCCTCCTGCGCACAACTCTATCCATAGTCTACGCCTCGCAACCATACAACATTGTTGGAACCACTATTCCTTCAAACATACCCATTTTTGCTTTCCGAGATAATGTTCTCGACTTCCACACATTCTTCAAAGCTCACAGAATTTTCGCCCCCTCCCCCACCCTATGATCCACTTCCGCTTCCATGGTTCCATCCGCTGCCAGATCCACTCCAAGATATCTAAAACACTTCACTTCTTCCAGTTTTTCTCCATTCAAACTCACCTCCCAATTGACTTGACCCTCAACCCTACTGTACCTAATAACCTTGCTCTTATTCACATTTACTCTTAACTTTCTTCTTTCACACACTTTACCAAACTCAGTCACCAGCTTCTGCAGTTTCTCACATGAATCAGCCACCAGCGCTGTATCATCAGCGAACAACAACTGACTCACTTCCCAAGCTCTCTCATCCCCGACAGACTTCATACTTGCCCCTCTTTCCAAAACTCCTGCATTTACCTCCCTAACAACCCCATCCATAAACAAATTAAACAACCATGGAGACATCACACACCCCTGCCGCAAACCTACATTCACTGGGAACCAATCACTTTCCTCTCTTCCTACACGTACACATGCCTTACATCCTCGATAAAAACTTTTCACTGCTTCTAACAACTTGCCTCCCACACCATATATTCTTAATACCTTCCACAGAGCATCTCTATCAACTCTATCATATGCCTTCTCCAGATCCATAAATGCTACTTACAAATCCGTTTGCTTTTCTAAGTAATTATATTTGCGTGTGTGTGGACGTATGTATATACATGTGTATGGGGTGGGTTGGGCCATTTCTTTCGTCTGTTTCCTTGCGCTACCTCGCAAACGCGGGAGACAGCGACAAAGAAAAAAAAAAAATATATATATATATATATATATATATTTTTTTTTTTTTTTTTTTTTTTTTTTTTTTATACTTTGTCGCTGTCTCCCGCGTTTGCGAGGTAGCGCAAGGAAACAGACGAAAGAAATGGCCCAACCCCCCCCCCCATACACATGTACATACACACGTCCACACACGCAAATATACATACCTACACAGCTTTCCATGGTTTACCCCAGACGCTTCACATGCCTTGCTTCAATCCACTGACAGCACGTCAACCCCTGTATACCACATGACTCCAATTCACTCTATTTCTTGCCCTCCTTTCACCCTCCTGCATGTTCAGGCCCCGATCACACAAAATCTTTTTCACTCCATCTTTCCACCTCCAATTTGGTCTCCCTCTTCTCCTTGTTCCCTCCACCTCCGACACATATATCCTCTTGGTCAATCTCTCCTCACTCATTCTCTCCATGTGCCCAAACCATTTCAAAACACCCTCTTCTGCTCTCTCAACCACGCTCTTTTTATTTCCACACATCTCTCTTACCCTTACGTTACTTACTCGATCAAACCACCTCACACCACACATTGTCCTCAAACATCTCATTTCCAGCACATCCATCCTCCTGCGCACATCTCTATCCATAGCCCACGCCTCGCAACCATACAGCATTGTTGGAACCACTATTCCCTCAAACATACCCATTTTTGCTTTCCGAGATAATGTTCTCGACTTCCACACATTTTTCAAGGCTCCCAAAATTTTCGCCCCCTCCCCCACCCTATGATCCACTTCCGCTTCCATGGTTCCATCCGCTGACAGATCCACTCCCAGATATCTAAAGCACTTCACTTCCTCCAGTTTTTCTCCATTCAAACTCACCTCCCAATTGACTTGACCCTCACCCCTACTGTACCTAATAACCTTGCTCTTATTCACATTTACTCTCAACTTTCTTCTTCCACACACTTTACCAAACTCAGTCACCAGCTTCTGCAGTTTCTCACATGAATCAGCCACCAGCGCTGTATCATCAGCGAACAACAACTGACTCACTTCCCAAGCTCTCTCATCCCCAACAGACTTCATACTTGCCCCTCTTTCCAGGACTCTTGCATTTACCTCCTTTACAACCCCATCCATAAACAAATTAAACAACCATGGAGACATCACACACCCCTGCCGCAAACCTACATTCACTGAGAACCAATCACTTTCCTCTCTTCCTACACGTACACATGCCTTACATCCTCGATAAAAACTTTTCACTGCTTCTAACAACTTGCCTCCCACACCATATATTCTTAATACCTTCCACAGAGCATCTCTATCAACTCTATCATATGCCTTCTCCAGATCCATAAATGCTACATACAAATCCATTTGCTTTTCTAAGTATTTCTCACATACATTCTTCAAAGCAAACACCTGATCCACACATCCTCTACCACTTCTGAAACCGCACTGCTCTTCCCCAATCTGATGCTCTGTACATGCCTTCACCCTCTCAATCAATACCCTCCCATATAATTTACCAGGAATACTCAACAAACTTATACCTCTGTAATTTGAGCACTCACTCTTATCCCCTTTGCCTTTGTACAATGGCACTATGCACGCATTCCGCCAATCCTCAGGCACCTCACCATGAGTCATACATACATTAAATAACCTTACCAACCAGTCAACAATACAGTCACCCCCTTTCTTAATAAATTCCACTGCAATACCATCCAAACCTGCTGCCTTGCCGGCTTTCATCTTCCGCAAAGCTTTTACTACCTCTTCTCTGTTTACCAAATCATTTTCCCTAACCCTCTCACTTTGCACACCACCTCGACCAAAACACCCTATATCTGCCACTCTGTCATCAGACACATTCAACAAACCTTCAAAATACTCATTCCATCTCCTTCTCACATCACCGCTACTTGTTATCACCTCCCATTTACGCCCTTCACTGAAGTTCCCATTTGCTCCCTTGTCTTACGCACCCTATTTACCTCCTTCCAGAACATCTTTTTATTCTCCCTAAAATTTACTGATAGTCTCTCACCCCAACTCTCATTTGCCCTTTTTTTCACCTCTTGCACCTTTCTCTTGACCTCCTGTCTCTTTCTTTTATACTTCTCCCACTCAATTGCATTTTTTCCCTGCAAAAATCGTCCAAATGCCTCTCTCTTCTCTTTCACTAATACTCTTACTTCTTCATCCCACCACACACTACCCTTTCTAAACAGCCCACCTCCCACTCTTCTCATGCCACAAGCATCTTTTGCGCAATCCATCACTGATTCCCTAAATACATCCCATTCCTCCCCGACTCCCCTTACTTCCATTGTTCTCACCTTTTTCCATTCTGTACACAGTCTCTCCTGGTACTTCCCCACACAGGTCTCCTTCCCAAGCTCACTTACTCTCACCACCTTCTTCACCCCAACATTCACTCCTCTTTTCTGAAAACCCATACAAATCTTCACCTTAGCCTCCACAAGATAATGATCAGACATCCCTCCAGTTGCACCTCTCAGCACATTAACATCCAAAAGTCTCTCTTTCGCACGCCTGTCAATTAACACGTAATCCAATAACGCTCTCTGGCCATCTCTCCTACTTACATAAGTATACTTATGTATATCTCGCTTTTTAAACCAGGTATTCCCAATCATCAGTCCTTTTTCAGCACATAAATCTACAAGCTCTTCACCATTTCCATTTACAACACTGAACACCCCATGCATACCAATTATTCCCTCAACTGCCACATTACTCACCTTTGCATTCAAATCACCCATCACTATAACCCGGTCTCGTGCATCAAAACCGCTAACACACTCATTTAGCTGCTCCCAAAACACTTGCCTCTCATGATCTTTCTTCTCATGCCCAGGTGCATATGCACCAATAATCACCCACCTCTCTCCATCAACTTTCAATTTTACCCATATTAATCGAGAATTTACTTTCTTACATTCTATCACATACTCCCACAACTCCTGTTTCAGGAGTATTGCTACTCCTTCCCTTGCTCTTGTCCTCTCACTAACCCCTGACTTCACTCCCCAGACATTTCCAAACCACTCTTCCCCTTTACCCTTGAGCTTCGTTTCACTCAGAGCCAAAACATCCAGGTTCCTTTCCTCAAACATACTACCTATCTCTCCTTTTTTCACATCTTGGTTACATCCACACACATTTAGGCACCCCACTCTGAGCCTTCGAGGAGGATGATCACTCCCCGCGTGACTCCTTCTTCTGTTTCCCATTTTAGAAAGTTAATACAAGGAGGGGAGGATTTCCGGCCCCCCGCTCCCGTCCCCTCTAGTCGCTTTCTACGACACGCGAGGAATACGTGGGAAGTATTCTTTCACCCCTATCCCCAGGGATAATATACATATATATATACATATACACACACACACACACACACACACACACACACACACACACACACACACACACACATATATATATATATATATATATATATATATATATATATATATATATATATATATATATATATATGGGAAGAGAGGAAAGTGATTGGTTCTCAGTGAATGTAGGTTTGCGGCAGGGGTGTGTGATGTCTCCATAGTTGTTTAATTTGTTTATGGATGGGGTTGTTGGGGAGGTGAATGCAAGAGTTTTGGAAAGAGGGGCAAGTAAGAAGTCTGTCGGGGATGAGAGAGCTTGGGAAGTGAGTCAGTTGTTGTTCGCTGATGATACAGCGCTGGTGGCTGATTCATGTGAGAAACTGCAGAAGCTGGTGACTGAGTTTGGTAAAGTGTGTGAAAGAAGAAAGTTAAGAGTAAATGTGAATAAGAGCAAGGTTATTAGGTACAGTAGGGTTGAGGTTCAAGTCAATTGGGAGGTAAGTTTGAATGGAGAAAAACTGGAGGAAGTAAAGTGTTTTAGATATCTGGGAGTGGATCTGGCAGCGGATGGAACCATGGAAGCGGAAGTGGATCATAGGGTGGGGGAGGGGGCGAAAATCCTGGGAGCCTTGAAGAATGTGTGGAAGTCGAGAACATTATCTCGGAAAGCAAAAATGGGTATGTTTGAAGGAATAGTGGTTCCAACAATGTTGTATGGTTGCGAGGCGTGGGCTATGGATAGAGTTGTGCGCAGGAGGATGGATGTGCTGGAAATGAGATGTTTGAGGACAATGTGTGGTGTGAGGTGGTTTGATCGAGTAAGTAACGTAAGGGTAAGAGAGATGTGTGGAAATAAAAAGAGCGTGGTTGAGAGAGCAGAAGAGGGTGTTTTGAAATGGTTTGGGCATATGGAGAGAATGAGTGAGGAAACATTGACCAAGAGGATATATGTGTCGGAGGTGGAGGGAACGAGGAGAAGTGGGAGACCAAATTGGAGGTGGAAAGATGGAGTGAAAAAGATTTTGTGTGATCGGGGCCTGAACATGCAGGAGGGTGAAAGGAGGGCAAGGAATAGAGTGAATTGGATCGATGTGGTATACCGGGGTTGACGTTCTGTCAGTGGATTGAATCAGGGCATGTGAAGCGTCTGGGGTAAACCATGGAAAGCTGTGTAGGTATGTATATTTGCGTGTGTGGACGTATGTATATACATGTGTATGGGGGTGGGTTGGGCCATTTCTTTCGTCTGTTTCCTTGCGCTCCTCGCAAACGCGGGAGACAGCGACAAAGCAAAAAAACAAAAAAAACAAAAAAAAATTTTTTTTGATTATTCTCTTCGTATCCGATGGGTATCTGTCGGCTCGGGGAAGCATTATGTAATATCATCCATTATTATCTTAAGTTTGTAAGCTTTTGATTGCTATATTTGAATTCTAAAACAAATGTCTTTTGGGTTACAAATACACACATCTTTTGCTATTATTCTTAGCAGAATAGATTTGCTTCATAACTTCAGTATATGTAATTTAAAACAGTTTCTGATTATTTACTACGTATGCATTAGGAATCTATCGGCTGTTGTAAGCATTATGAAATATTTTGCATAATTATTTTAAATGTAGAAATGCTTGATTCTATTTCAGTTTTGGAAGAAAATGTTTTTTGTAGTTTTCTGAGGGAAATAAATTTGCTTCAAACCTCAATATAAGGAATAGTTTTTTCATGCTAAATGACCTGTAATTATGATGTTAAATAATTAGAATTTTAAAACATTTTCTGGTGATTTCCTTTGTCTCTCTTGGGTATAATATATCGGCTAAGGGAAGCATTATGAGATATTTTCCATGATCACTTCAAGTATAGAACGGTCGATTTTGTTATATTTCGGTTTTGAAACAAAAAGATATTTGGGCTTAAAAATTCCCTGAACCTGCCATTGTTGGTACTTTTTTGAGGGAAAGTATTTTTCTTGAAAACATAAATTTAAGAATTATTTTTCATGCTGAGTACGAATATGTAGATGAAATATTGTTTGGCGGTCTTTATAACCTGTAAACAGGTCGTTCAATGATAACAATTTTATAACATTTTCTAATAATTTTCTTCGTATTTGTTGGGTATCTATCGGCTAGGGTAAGTGATTTGAGATATTTACCATGATCATTTTCAAGTACACAAGCGATTGACTATGTTTTGTTAATTTTGAAAACTGTTTTACCTGCAATTTTTGGTTTTTTCTCGGTGGAATAGATTTGATTGAATTCCATAGAATAAGGAATAATCTTCATGCTGAATACGAATCTGGGGTTGAAATATTATTTGGCGGTTTATATGACCTGTGATTATATAATTAAGTGATTACAATTGCAAATACTTTTCTAACAATTCTTTTTCGTAGTTATTGATTATCTGTTGGCTAGGGTAAGCGTTATGAAATATTTTTCATGATTATTTCAAGTATAGAAGTATTTGATTTTGCTCTATTTCTATGTTGAAGCAAAAAGTTTTCTGGCTAAAAAGTACCGTCCAGTTTTTTGGTATTATTCTCTGGAAAATAGATTTGTTTAAAACCCTCAGTATAAGGAATATTTTTCAGTGCGAACCTGGAGTTGAAATATTCTTTTGCTGTCCTTATGACTTGTGATTAGATCGTTATATGACTACAATTATAAAATGTTCTGATTCGCTCTGTATTTATTTGGTGTCTGTCTGCTAGGGGAAGTATTATGGGATATTTCTTATGATTGTTTTAGGTACAGAAGCGTTTGATTGTCATATTTCAAGTTTGATTTTTTTTTTCCTTTTTTTGGCTAAAATGTACTCTTACCAGCAGTTTTTGATATTTTTCTTAGGGAAATCGACTTGCTTCAGAACTTCAGTATAAGGACTGTTTTTCACGGTGATCACGAATGTGGGATTGAAATATTGTTTGGAGGTCTTTATGACCTGTCATTAAGTCGTTGAGTGATTACTGTCTTCAGAACATTCTGATCATTTGCTTCGTATTATTATATTTTATCGGCTAGGGTAAGCATTATGAGATATTTTACTTGGTTATTTCAAATATTGAAGCGTTTGATTATATTTCAGTCTTGAAAAATAAGGAAAAAAAAATTGGGGGTTAAGATATACCCTGAACTGTTACGTGCAATTTTTGGTGTCTTTTCAGGGAAATAGATTTTCTTCAAAACCTCAGTAGGTTGATTATTATTAGATAAATTCGGCCAGATTTTTGGTTACGTATTATAAGAATTTGTGTCCATGCGCCTTATGGCAATATGTGGATACAGACTGGCGGTAATTATGGCAGAGGCACAGTGGAGCCATACATGGCTAAGGTATTACAAGAACAAAATTATATCATTCCATATAAAAAAAAGGCAGAATCAGTTGTCATAAGTATTGATTGTGCGTGTGTGTGTGTGTGTGTGTGTGTGTGTGTGTGTGTGTGTGTGTGTATAAAGATTCACCAAGACCAAGTCAAAAGTCAATCTTGAGGTTAGTTGTTAAGTCTGACTTTAACGAGTCGCGTGGAGTGGTACCTGCTGGATCCATCACGGGCCCCAGGCCCGAGCTCCTCAGTGTTTGACAGTCCACGTCATTGTGTTTCTAACTGTAAAGCGAAAAGCATCGTCTGCAATTCCTCGTCGTCACATGAAACTCTACGCATATTTTGCCTTAGCCTGTTTATGAATTCTTTCCTCTCGCAATCTGTGATTTGTTTCTTAATAACCTCTTGAGAAGTAAGGCCTTTAACAACCTCACCGGCCTCCTCCCCTTCAAAGCAGTTTGTCCCAGGGCCCATGTTGGCTCTGGACGTCCCTGGCTCCTCCCTGCGTGTGTCTACACACCAAGACTGGGACAGTACATAAAACGTTCACGTACATTTATGTGGAATTAATTCTCTGCCAGAGAGCCAGAATACCATCCATGATAAGGTGGAGGGTCGAGTAGTAGACATGTTGTTGTAGGAGAGCATCTGTAGTGGGAATACGTCGGGCATGAATTGTTATTGGCATTTTCAGGGTAAGTCGTGTATGGCGCTTGTTAATTGGATGGTTGTTTGTGCTGTCGACTGTCAAAGGTCATTAGAGCCGTCATCGTCAAGTTATACCTAGCAGTTGATATTCTTAGGACACCTTAAGGTGCTCTAGACAATTACGAGACCATGCACTTTCACACACTCACTGAATACAGGACACCTTACAGGTAAAAAGTGATGAGAAAAATATCGGATCATTAGTTGCTTTCGAGCGCTAGAAACTAAAATGTCTATTTTCACTGAATACACTGTTATTTCTAATACTTTTCTTTGAAAGTTCAAAAGTATGAATTACAATATTAAAGTATCCAGTTTAGATTCGTTCCTGAATATTCTGTTTCTGACAGTTGCGATGCTAAGCATTTTTAATAACTCGTGAAAGACACCCCTCAAAAACCTTTTCTCTCATAGAAAATAGATGTTTTGATATGGGTAACGATTACAACTGGAACAATTCCTGTTCCTTTTACAAAAATCCCTATAAACACCCCACAGAGATTTGCTTCATCTCAAAAAAACGAAAGAATTAACAGTAGTGACACCAACAATGTAGATACCTAACAGACCTAGAAAGTACACTCATTCATTTCTCAGTTTTTCAGTGTTTGGCACATCAGGAGACAAGCTAAAATGGGGCTTGAGATCACGTCTTTTTCTTCAAACGTAGAATTAGCTCTTCCACCAATACTTCATTATGCACACACTTCATCTCAGTACGCAGCCTTTTCTAGGCGTCACATCTGATTGGGACATATCTTACGAAGATCTACAGAAACGTTAGACACCATCTTCTCACAGCCAACTCTGTGGTAATATGGATAGAGTGATGAAGCTGTATAAAAATTATTAAAGTTTGACGCATTTAAGTATAAAGTTATGCCTGGGTAAAATCAAAGCCAAAACACAGTACAATTGATAAAGGAAGCACGAGAGGAAATCCAAAGAAAGAATATTCTATTTAAGATGGGTAATATGAGGATTACACTTGTAAAATTGTTTCCTAGTCTTAATGAATACTGATACTGGTGACACATGAAGATTATTCCTTAATGAATACTGATACATGTGACACATTAAGATCATTCCTTTATGAATACTGATACATTTGACACATTAAGATTATTCCTAAATGAATACTAATACTTGTGACACATTAAGATTATTCCTTAATGAATACTGATACATGTGACACATTAAGATTATTCCTTAATGAATACTGATACATGTGACACATTAAGATTATTCCTTAATGAATCCTAATACATGTGACACATTAAGATTATTCCTTAATGAATACTGATACATGTGACACATTAAGATTATTCCTTAATGAATCCTAATACATGTGACACATTAAGATTATTCATATATACTTTTTCACAAACTACAGAATTCTAATGTTATACAATATCCATGTTAGAATTTATCCAAAATAAGGCAGACTTCACAAATTTGGTATCTACACCTTTCTCGCCTTTGGTCACCCGACCCTTACCTTGGTCACCCTACCCCTGGTGATCACATTTCTAGCTTGACCTCGCCTGACCCTCACCTGATGCGATCATGTTCCTTACATGTTTTATATATATATATATATATATATATATATATATATATATATATATATATATATATATATATATATATATATACACATCATATAATATCCTCCAACAGTCAGGACTAGAATTGTAGCCGTCGAAGGGTATTATGTTCCATGAAAGTGCACGTTCAAATGCACTATATTCGTTATTATTTATCTATTATACTTTGTAGCTGTCTCCCGCGTTAGCGAGGTAGCGCAAGGAAACAAACGGGATAATGGCCCAACCCACCGACATACGCATGTATATACATACACGTCCACACACGCACATATACATACCTATACATCTCAACGCGTACATATATATATACACACACACAGACATAATACATATATACACATGTACATAACTCGTACTGTCTGCCCTTATTCAATCCCGTCGCCACCCCGCCACACATGAAATGACAACCCCTCCCCCCGCATGTGCGCGAGGTAGCGCTAGGAAAAGACAACAAAAGCCACATTTGTTCACACTCAGTCTCTAGCTGTCATGTATAATGCAACGAAACCACAGCTCCCTTTCCACATCCAGGCCCCACAAAACTTTCCATGGTTTACCCCAGACGCTTCACATGCCCTGGTTCAATCCATTGACAGCACGTCGACCCCGGTATACCACATTGTTCCAATTCACTCTATTGCCCGCACGCCTTTCACTCTCCTGCATGTTCAGGCCCCGATCAGTCAAAATCTTTTTCACTCCATCTTTCCACATCCAATTTAGTATCCCACTTTTCCTCGTTCCCTCCACCTCTGACACATATATCCTCTTGGTCAATCTTTCCTCACTCATTCTCTCCATGTGACCAAACCATTTCAAAACACCCTCTTCTGCTCTCTCAACCACACTCCTTTTATTACCACACATCTCTCTTACCCTTTCATTACTTACTCGATTAAACCACCTCACACCACATATTGTCCTCAAACATCTCATTTCCAGCACATCCACCCTCCTCCGCACAACTCTATCTATAGCCCACGCCTCGCAACCATATAACATTGTCGGAACCACTATTCCTTCAAACATACCCAATTTTGCTTTCCAAGATAACGTTCTCGACTTCCACACATTCTTCAACGCTCCTAAAACTTTCGCCCCCTCCCCCACTCCATGATTCACTTCCACTTCCATGGTTCCATCCGCTGCCAAATCCACTCCCAGATATCTAAACCACTTCACTTCCCCCCGTTTTTCTCCATTCAAACTTACCTCCCAATTGACTTGTCCCTCATCCCTATTGTACCTAATAACCTTGCTCTTATTCACATTTCCCCTCAGCTTTCTTTCACACACTTTACCAAACTCAGTCATCAGCTTCTGCAGTTTCTCACCCGAATCAGCCACCAGCGCTGTATCATCAGCGAATAACAACTGACTCACTTCCCAAGCTCTCTCATCCACAACGGACTGCATACTTGCCCCTCTTTCCAAAACTCTTGCATTCACCTCCCTAACAGCCCCATCCATAAACAATATAAGCAACCATGGAGACATCACGCAACCCTGCCCCAAACCTACATTCACTGAGAACCAATCACTTTCCTCTCTTCCAACTCGTACACATGCCTTACATCCTCGATAAAAACTTTTCACTGCTTCTGACAACTTGCCTCCCACACCATATATTCTTAATACCTTCCACAGAGCATCTCTATCAACTCTATCATATGCCTTCTCCAGATTCATAAATACTACATACAAATCCACTTCCTTTTTTAAGTATTTCTCACATACATTCTTCAAAGCAAACACCTGATCCACACATCCTCTACCACTTCTGAAACCACACTGCGCTTCCCCAATCTGATGCTCTGTAAATGCCTTCACCCTCTCAATCAATACCCTCCCATATGATTTACCAGGAATACTTAACAAACTTATACCTTTCAAATTTGAGCACTCATTCTTATCCCCTTTGCCTTTGTACAATGGCACTATGCAAGCATTCCGCCAATCCTCAGGCACCTCATCATGAATCATACATACATTAAATAACCTTACCAACCAGTCAGCAATACAGTCACCCCCTTTTTTAATAAATTCCACTGCAATACCATCCAAACCTGCTGCCTTGCCGGCTTTCATCTTCCGCAAAACTTTTACCACCTCTTCTCTGTTTACCAAATCATTTTCCCTAACCCTCTCAGTTTGAACACCACCTCGACCAAAACACCCTATATCTGCCACTCTATCATCAAACACATTCAACAAACCTTCAAAATACTCGCTCCATCTCCTTCTCACATCACCACTACTTGTTATCACCTCCCCATTATCCCCCTTCACTGAAGTTCCCATTTGCTCCCTTGTCTTACTCACGTTATTTACCTCCTTCCAAAATATCTTTTTATTCTCCCTAAAATTTAATGATACTCTCTCACCCCAACTCTCATTTGCCCTCTTTTTCACCTCTTGCACCTTTCTCTTGACCTCCTGCCTCTTTCTTTTATACATCTCCCACTCATTTGCATTTTTTCCCTGCAAAAATCGTCCAAATGCCTCTCTCTTCTCTTTCACTAATAATCTTACTTCTTCATCCCACCACTCACTACCCTTTCTAATCAACCCTCCTCCCACGCTTCTCATGCAACAAGCATCTTTTGCGCAAGCCATCACTGCTTCCCTAAATACATCCCATTCCTCCCCCACTCCTCTTACCTCCTTTGTTCTCACCTTTTTCCATTCTGTACTCAGTCTCTCCTGATACTTCCTCACACAAGTCTCCTTCCCAAGCTCACTTACTCTCACCACTCTCTTCACCCCAATATCTTCTCTTCTTTTCTGAAAACCCCTACAAATCTTCACCTTCGCCTCCACAAGATAATGATCAGACATCCCTCCAGTTGCACCTGTCAGCCATCTCTGGCCATCTCTTCTACTTACATACGTATATACGTATACTTATGTATATCTCGCTTTTTAAACCAGGTATTCCCAATCACCAGTCCTTTTTCAGCACACAAATCTACAAGCTCTTCACCATTTCCATTTACAACACTGAACACCCCATGTATACCAATTATTCCCTCAACTGCCACATTACTCACCTTTGCATTCAAATCACCCATCACTATAACACGGTCTTGTGCATCAAAACCACTAACACACTCATTCAGCTGCTTCCAAAACACTTGCCTCTCATGATCTTTCTTCTCATGCCCAGGTGCATATGCACCAATAATCACCCATCTCTCTCCATCAACTTTCAGTTTTACCCATATCAATCTAGAATTTACTTTCTTACACTCTATCACATACTCCCACCACTCCTGTTTCAGGAGTAGTACTACTCCTTCCCTTGCTCTTGTCCTCTCACTAACCCCTGACTTTACTCCCAAGACATTCCCAAACCACTCTTCCCCTTTACCCCTGAGCTTCGTTTCACTCAGAGCCAAAACATGCAGGTTCCTTTCCTCAAACATACTACCTATCTCTCCTTTTTTCTCATCTTAGTTACATCCACACACATTTAGACACCCCAATCTGAGCCTTCGAGGAGGATGAGCACTCCCCGCGTGACTCCTTCTGTTTCCCCTTTTAGAAAGTAAAAATACAAGGAGGGGAGGGTTTCTGGCCCCCCGCTCCCGTCCCCTTTAGTCGCCTTCTGCGACATGTGAGGAATGCCGATAATATATTATGTTATTGAGTTCTTACTGTTATCGTACTGGTTCTGACACCATACATGACCCGCCACTGTATGCACCCGTAAGGAAACATCATTACACCATAAATGATCCAAGAGTGTGTCTAGGCTTTATAAAAAAAAAAAAAATACATCCAAACTTCAACCGTGCTCCACATCCTCCGTAAACCATCAGTAAGGTGGGGAAATGTCCCGGCTGATATACTAAACAGTGTTAAAGTCGGTATACGAGTGTTCTGTGCTGCAGGACCCAGAGAGGTACTACCAGATTCTAACATAGGATTGCCTTATGAATCATGACAATACAATCAAGACAGACTTCCCCGGACTGACGGTAGTACTGCTCACTACAATGACCTATGCAGAGGCGAATGTTTCATTTGCATCGTTTGAAACATAAACAAAGCGTATTACCTTAAGTAAATAACAAGCAGATAGGTCAGTATTCTCCTTATCTCACTACTGCCCCACAGTCGTATCCAGTGATGTCACACGTAACGTGAGGTTAGTCCGGCCACAGTACAGGGTGGTGTGGGGACGACATTATGAAGGTGTGGGATGTGTGGTGGCCAGCCCTCCCACTCCCACTGTGGAGGGAGGAATCAGACTCGAGTAGTCATGAGCAACATGAGTCTTGTGCTTCAACCGTGGTCACCTGTGTCAGGCATCACCTGTCCTTCTTATGTAATCATTAATTAATTAGCAAAAAATAAAACTATGTTAAACAAGCGCGAAATTATGAAGAAACTTTACTGGAGCCCATGAGTGAAATGCAGAGAAAATCCTGGTGTGTGTGTGTGTGTATGTGTGTGTGTGTGTGTGTGTGTGTGTGTGTGTGTGTGTGTGTGTGTGTGTGTAATCATCTCTTTGTACTGTACTGGGAGGTAGTTTTACACTTTGGGCCCCATCTCCACAGCTTTCTCTCCCATTATACAAATTTTCAATCTCCTGTCTGCGTCAGCTCTCATTCAGTGTTTGTATGTGTGTGTGTGTGTGTGTGTGTGTGTGTGTGTGTGTGTGTGTGTGTGTGTGTGTGTGTGTGTGTGTGTGTTGTTCCTCTAGAAGTCTTCCTTTCTAATGTTCATCAGGACTTCCTACCACCGGGCGCCGCCTCCAGTACTGGTGCGGTCGTGTCGCATCTGTGGGTCAGCAGAACTCAGGCCTGCAGGATAAGTGGGCAGGTGTTGGGTCAGCAGGCCACGTGTCTCTGTAGTTTACATGCAGGTCGGATGTGGAGTTCAGGGTGCAGGTCTGCAAGTAAGAGATGCAGTTCACGGTTTAGGTAATACAGGGTGCAGCTCAGGGTTTAGGTAATACAGGGTGCAGCTCAGGGTTTAGGTAATACAGGGTGCACCTCAGGGTTTAGGTTATACAGGGTGCAGCTCAGGGTTTAGGTAATACAGGGTGCAGCTCAGGGTTTAGGTAATACAGGGTGCAGCTCAGGGTTTAGGTAATACAGGGTGCAGCTCAGGGTTTAGGTAATACAGGGTGCAGCTCAGGGTTTAGGTAATACAGGGTGCAGCTCAGGGTTTAGGTAGTACAGGGTGCACCTCAGGGTTTAGGTTATACAGGGTGCAGCTCAGGGTTTAGGTAATACAGGGTGCAGCTCAGGGTTTAGGTAATACAGGGTGCAGCTCAGGGTTTAGGTAATACAGGGTGCAGCTCAGGGTTTAGGTAATACAGGGTGCAGCTCAGGGTTTAGGTAATACAGGGTGCAGCTCAGGGTTTAGGTAATACAGGGTGCACCTCAGGGTTTAGGTAATAAAGGGTGCAGCTTAGGGTTTAGGTAATACAGGGTGCAGCTCAGGGTTTAGGTAATACAGGGTGCAGCTCAGGGTTTAGGTAATACAGGGTGCACCTCAGGGTTTAGGTAATACAGGGTGCACCTCAGGGTTTAGGTAATACAGGGTGCACCTCAGGGTTTAGGTAATACAGGGTGCAGCTCAGGGTTTAGGTTATACAGGGTGCACCTCAGGGTTTAGGTAATACAGGGTGCACCTCAGGGTTTAGGTAATAAAGGGTGCAGCTTAGGGTTTAGGTAATACAGGGTGCACCTCAGGGTTTAGGTAATAAAGGGTGCAGCTTAGGGTTTAGGTAATACAGGGTGCAGCTCAGGGTTTAGGTAATACAGGGTGCAGCTCAGGGTTTAGGTAATACAGGGTGCAGCTCAGGGTTTAGGTAATACAGGGTGCAGCTCAGGGTTTAGGTAATAAAGGGTGCAGCTTAGGGTTTAGGTAATACAGGGTGCAGCTCAGGGTTTAGGTCGTAAAGGGTGTGGTTCATGGTTACGCTTAAAACTGAGAGATCGGGAATACAATTTAAGGTTTGGGTTTCAGACCTGGAACGTAATCTAGGGTGCAAAATTGAAGATCAGTAATGCAGTTCAGGGATGCGTTTGTTAGCCTAGGGTTCAAGCCGATAGTTCAGGGCAGTAGTTCAAGGGGTTAGCACTGGGGCTCAGGGATCACGTGTGCAGCTTAAGGAAAATGTAAACTTTTCATGGTTCAGGTCTACATGTCATAGGTCAGATCCTCAGCTCAGGGTTCAGGTCCTCAGCTCAGAGTTCCGGTCCTCAGCTCAGAGTTCAGGTCCTCAGCTCAGTTCAGGTCCTCACCTCAGAGTTCAGGTCCTCAGCTCAGTTCAGGTCCTCAGCTCAGAGTTCCGGTCCTCAGCTCAGTTCAGGTCCTCAGCTCAGAGTTCCGGTCCTCAGCTCAGTTCAGGTCCTCAGCTCAGTTCAGGTCCTCAGCTCAGTTCAGGTCCTCAGCTCAGTTCAGGTCCTCAGCTCAGAGTTCCGGCCCTCAGCTCAGTTCAGGTCCTCAGCTCAGTTCAGGTCCTCAGCTCAGTTCAGGTCCTCAGCTCAGTTCAGGTCCTCAGCTCAGAGTTCCGGTCCTCAGCTCAGCGTTCCGGTCTATGCCATAGGGTTCTGGTGTGCAGGTCTCTAAGGGATAGCTAACACAGCCACTGGGAACATTACCGAAGCTGGTCACACCTCAGCCTCCTACGTGAGTACGCACTTGTTGGCTTCGCATTTCTTTCCTCGCAGTGAGTGTATACACTCTCTCTCTCTCTCTCTCTCTCTCTCTCTCTCTCTCTCTCTCTCTCTCTCTCTCTCTCTCTCTCTCTCTCTCTCTCTCTCTCTCTCTCTCTCAGCTGTCGCATGCGCCAACGAGACTTACCATCGAGATGGAAATGAGTGCATCACAAATTCTTGTGTATGAATTTCTCTTCGAATATTCATACTGGAAGGAGGTCAGCAGAAGCTGACTTGGTGAGAGGCGTGAGTGAGGAGAATGGTGGTGAGAAAAGAGAGGGAAAACGAGGGCCATCATGATACAGAGAAGGAAAGGGGTAAAAAAAAAGAAAAAAGACTGAGTTAAGATCTGACGAACGTAGGACAATGAGAAACAATTCATGCGTCCGAACGAATATGGAAACTGATCGTCATACTCGTAATTTACAAATATGCTTGTGTTGTAAGAGTACATTGAGAAGATATTAAAGAAAATACACACAATAACACTCCACTGGGTCTTTCAAGGCTCTCCGTGATACTGAGAGGGATTAGAAAAACAAAGATTCGTGTTTAAAGGTTTACCGTTACGGAGAAAAATACCTATAATATATATATATATATATATATATATATATATATATATATATATATATATATATATATATATATATATATATATATATATATTGGAAAGGATCACAATTTTGCGCGTGATCAAGATATTTCTATGAGTCCACGGGGAAAATGAAACACAATAAGTTCCCAAGTGCACTTTCGTGTAATAATCACATCATCAGGGGAGACACAAGAGAAAATTATAAGTCAGTTGATAGACATCGAGGAGACGAAGCTAGGACGCCATTTGGTAAACGTGTGATTGTCCAAAACACACAACGAGTGTTCATAAACTTATCATTTTACAAATTTTATCAACAATAAAGTTATCTAATTTGTATAGACCATCACTAACATTAAGATTATAATTCTTTTTGGATTTAATAATAGAAGATTCATTGATATTTCTCTTGGTAATAGAGTTAGAGTTAATAACTGAGATAGCATTACTCCAGTCAATACAATGATCATAGTTTTTAACGTGATTAAACAAGACATTTGATTCTTGTCCTGTTCTTATACTATATTTATGTTGCTTAAGTCTAACAGAAAGATCCTTACCAGTCTGACCAACATAACATTTATCACAATTTCCACAAGGCATTTATAGATGCATCCAAGAGAATTTTCTGGTGAATTCCTGATTAAGATATTCTTTATAGTATTATTGTTGCGAAAGGCAACATTTACATTAAAGGATTTAAGCAACATGGGAAGTAAAGTGAAATTATTATTAAAAGGGAGAACTAAAAGATTCTTGGTGTCAATAGGTGGTTTGGGCTCAACTTTATCAAATGATTGCTTTGCTAACTTAAGGGATTTGTCAATGAAAGATCTATGGTACTTTAACTTAGATCCAATAGACTATATCTTCTCAAACTCATCCAGAGTTTATTGATGATGAGTTTGAAAAGATATAGTCTATTGGATCTAAGTTAAAATACCCTAGATCTTTCATTGACAAATCCCTTAAGTTAGCAAAGAAATCGTTTTATAGAGTTAAGCCCAAACCTCCCATTGACACCAAGAATTTTTTAGTTTTCCCTTTTACTAATAATTTCACTTTACTTCCCATGTTGCTTAAATCCTTTAATGCAAATGTTGCCTTTAGCAACAATAATACTATAAAGAATATCTTAATCAGGAATTCACCAGAAAATTCTCTTGGATGCGTCTATAAAGTGCCTTGTGGAAATTGATAAATTTTATGTTGGGCAGACTGGTAAGGATCTTTCTGTCAGACTTAAGCAACATCAGTATAGTATAAGCTCGGTACAAGAATCAAATGCCTTGTTTAATCACGTTAAAAACTATGATCATTGTATTGACTGGAGTAATGCCATCTCAGTTATTAACTCTAACTCTATTACCAAGAGAAACATCATTGAATCTACTATATTATTAAACACACAATGAATTATAATCTTAATATTAGTGATGGTCTATACAAATTAGATAACTTTATTGTTGATAAAATTTGTAAAATAAGTTTATGAACGCTCGTTGTATGTTTTGGACAATCACATGTTTACCAAATGGCGTCATAGCTTCGTCTCTTCGATGTGTATCAACTGACTTATATTTCTCTCTTGTGTCTCCCCTGATGATGTGATTATTACACGAAAGTGCACTTGGGAACTTATCGTGTTTCATTTTCCCCTCCCCCCACATGCGTGCGAGGTAGCGCTGGGAAAAGACAACAAAGGCCACATTCGTTCACACTCAGTCTCTAGCTGTCATTTAATAATGCACTGAAACCACAGCTCCCTTTCCACATCAGGCCCCACAGGACTTTCCATGGTTTACCCCAGACTCTTCACATGCCCTGGCTCAATCCATTGACAACACGTCGACCCCGGTATACTACATCGTTCCAATTCACTCTATTCCTTGCACGCCTTTCACCCTACTGCATGTTCAGGCCCCGATCACTCAAAATCTTTTTCACTCCATATTTCCACCTCCAATTTGGTCTCCCACTTCTCCTCGTTCCCTCCACCTCTGACACATATATCCTCTTGGTCAATCTTTCCTCACTCATTGTCTCCATGTGACCAAACCATTTGAAAACATCCTCTTCTGCTCTCTCAACCACACTTTTTATTACCACACATCTCTCTTACCCTATTATTACTTACTCGATCAAACGACCTCACACCCCATATTGTTCTCAAACATCTCACTTCCAGCACATCCACCCTCCTCCGCACAACTCTTTCCATAGCCCACGCCTCGCAACCATATAACATTGTTAGAACCACTATTTCTTCAAACATACCCATTTTTGCTTTCCGAGATAATGTTCTCGACTTCCACACATTCTTCAACGCTGCCAGAACTTTCGCCCCCCTCCCCCACCCTATGATTGACTTCCGCTTCCATGGTTCCATCCGCTGCCAAATCCACTCCCAGATATCTAAACACTTCACTTCCTCCAGTTTTTCTTTAATTCAAACTTACCTCCCAATCACACTCAGTCTCTAGCTGTCATTTAATAATGCACTGAAACCACAGCTCCCTTTCCACATCAGACCCCACAAAACTTTCCATGGTTTACCCCAGACTCCTCACATGCCCTGGCTCAATCCATTGACAACACGTCGACCCCGGTATACTACATCGTTCCAATTCACTCTATTCCTTGCACGCCTTTCACCCTCCTGCATGTTCAGGCCCCGATCACTCAAAATCTTTTTCACTCCATATTTCCACCTCCAGTTTGGTCTCCCACTTCTCCTCGTTCCCTCCACCTCTGACACATATATCTTCTTGGTCAATCTTTCCTCACTCATTGTCTCCATGTGACCAAACCATTTGAAAACACCCTCTTCTGCTCTCTCAACCACACTTTTTATTACCACACATCTCTCTTACCCTATTATTACTTACTCGATCAAACGACCTCACACCACATGTTGTCCTCAAACATCTCATTTCCAGCACATCCACCCTCCTCCGCACAACTCTATCCATAGCCACGCCTCGCAACCATATAACATCGTTAGAACCACTATTTCTTCAAACATACCCATTTTTGCTTTCCGAGATAATGTTCTCGACTTCCACACATTCTTCAACGCTGCCAGAACTTTCGCCCCCTCCCCACCCTATGATTGACTTCCGCTTCCATGGTTCCATCCGCTGCCAAATCCACTCCCAGATATCTAAAACACTTCACTTCCTCTAGTTTTTCTCCATTCAAACTTACCTCCTAATCACACTTAGTCTCTAGCTGTCATTTAATAATGCACTGAAACCACAGCTCCCTTTCCACATCAGGCCCCACAAAACTTTCCATGGTTTACCCCAGACTCTTCACATGCCCTGGCTCAATCCATTGACAACACGTCGACCCCGGTATACTACATCGTTCCCATTCACTCTATTCCTTGCACGCCTTTCACCCTCCTGCATGTTCAGGCCCCGATCACTCAAAATCTTTTTCACTCCATATTTCCACCTCCAGTTTGGTCTCCCACTTCTCCTCGTTCCCTCAACCTCTGACACATATATCCTCTTGGTCAATCTTTCCTCACTCATTGTCTCCATGTGACCAAACCATTTGAAAACACCCTCCTCTGCTCTCTCAACCACACTCTTTTTAATACCACACATCTCTCTTACCCTATTATTACTTACTCGATCAAACGACCTCACACCACATATTGTCCTTAAATATCTCACTTCCAGCACATCCACCCTCCTCCACACAACTCTATCCATAGCCCACGCCTCGCAACCATATAACATTGTTGGAACCACTATTTCTTCAAACATACCCATTTTTGCTTTCCGAGATAATGTTCTCGACTTCCACACATTCTTCAACGCTGCCAGAACTTTCGCCCCCCTCCCCCACCCTATGATTGACTTCCGCTTCCATGGTTCCATCCGCTGCCAAATCCACTCCCAGATATCTAAAATACTTCACTTCCTCCAGTTTTTCTCCATTCAAACTTACCTCCCAATTGACTTGTCCCTCAAACCTACTGTACCTAATAACCTTGCTCTTATTCACATTTACCCTCAGCTTTCTTCTTTCTTATATTATTGATATCTATTATACTTAATCGCCGTCTCTCGCGTTAGCAAGGTAGCGCAAGGAAACAGACGAAAATATGGCCCAACCCACCCACATACACATGTGTATGCATAATCGCATACACGCACATATACATACCTATACATTTCAATGTATACGTACATATACTTACAGAGACATATACATATATACACATGTACATGTTAATACTTGCGGCCTTCATCCATTCTCGTCACAACCTCGCCACACATGAAATAGCATCCACCCACCCCCAACCCCACCCCGCGAGGTAGCGCTAGAAAATGACAAAAAGGCTATATTCGTTTACACTCAGTCTCTCGCTGTCATATACACAGAGGAGCAAATGATGTCAGTCATGGACCTAGAGTGCAGCAGATGTCAAGTCTGTCACTAAACGTTATTTATTGTGTTACTTTCAGCTACTATTGGTTGGTCATTCCACAGCCTGTTAAACGTGTTGAAAGAGAGGTGTTTTGCTGCATTTTAAGTATAGCACGTGCACCGAAGTTTTTATCTGTTTCTGAGAATGAACCCCCGACTTATCCAGCCATAACCAGCTGTTTATATTAAGATTATCAAGGCTTATGATAATTATGAATGACCGTATCAAATCCTTTCTTAACGTTTCCTTTCTTAAGCTAAATACGTTTGGGTCGTCTAGCCTGTTTTCACAGACTTTTGTTTCTTTCTTTATGCTATTTTTTGTTCTTTTTTGCAAGCAGGGTGGCCAAAATGAACACAGCATTCAAGGTGGGAACGTACCATTGAATTGTAAAGAGTGAGAAATAGTTTGTTAGATTTGAATTCGAATGTCCCACTTTTGAGGGCTAGATTTTTTTCTTCTTTTCTGCCTCTATGCACTCCTTACTAGGCTTTAAGTCATCGAAGATCTGTACACCTAAGTCTTTTAATTACAGTCTAAACAGTTTAAAGTTCAGCAGTATTCATTGTGTTGATATTGTTTTTGCCTTTGCCACCTGCGTGTAGAACTTCGTAATGAAACGATATCATAATCATTTGCCACTCGCGAAGAACGTCTGTCAATTTGTCCCCGTTACCTTGGAGTTGTAGATGCTCAATTTCTGTTGCCAGTTTATTTCCTAGTTTCGTAACATCTGTGAATTTTGAAGATTTACAACATAGCCCAACATCTACGTTATTGATATACATTAGAAAGAGAACCGAGCCCAAGACAATCCTTGTGGCACGCCACTTGTTACGGCTTACCATTTTGGGACTTGACTTAATCGCCACTCTCTCTTTACTGATCCAACCTTCGAGGTGCTCCACCATCTGGGTCATGTGACTTAACCTTGCCTGTAATCACAGATGCAGGACATGATCGAATTTCTTACCTCATATTGATTACATCGTAAAGAAATCTGGCAAAGATGACAGATATGTACGGTTGAGTCGAAAACAGTGCCACGAATCGTTTATTAAGGGCGGTAATTTCATGGCAGTGCAAGAGTATATATAAAAACGGAAATATAACTTGAAAAGAGGATACGAAAAAAAACAAGAAAAAAACAAGGCAGACAACTATGCATCGGGAGGTCAACAGAATACCCATACTGCTTCCTGTGTCAGTAGCAACATGTGAGGAACGTAGGCTGAGGACGTCATTATGGACCACATCAGCGTGCCCTTCAGTTGACTAACACTGTATGACGCGCACACCTCAACGTATTCCTCATCTGACCAACACAGTATGACGTGCACACATCAACGTGCTCCTCAGCTGACCAACAGTACACAAGCGATTATCACTTATGATGGCGTGATAGAAATACAGTTTCCCAGGTAATGGACGCATGAGAACCTACCATAACAAATCAAAACAACCATCATTAAAAGTGCAGAATCGGAAAATAAAAATGTGAGATACAAAAACGTCTAAAGTGTTTATCTTTGAAAAATTAAATCCATTTTTTCCCTGAATAATGACCACAGAGCTACCGTCTTCTGTGGTTCTCATGTTGCGAAGGTTCAGTGGGGCTGTGTGTAATCAGTTACCTGAATGTAAGTTTACACTCGTAGGGGAACCAATTTTCTTTTTTGATTACTCTCTGTGTGTTACGGGGAGAGAGTTTTACACCGTGTTGCCCCGTCTCTTAACACTGTGTAACCGTACCATATATCTTTGTTCTTACATGTGTGTACACACACACACACGGGTCTCCGCGATGTAGGGTTAGCGTTACTGACCACGAGTCATCATGGGCGAACCCGGAGTTCGAATAGGCGCGACAGTCAGCCTTACACCCTACCCAGGTGTTCGTCATTCCCTCGGGGCTGGTCGATAAATGGGAAGGCTACATGGCTTAGGCTGCGATGTGTGTGTATGTGTGTGTGGGTGTGTGTGTGTGTGTGTGTGTGTGTGTGTGTGTACAATGCATTACTAACGAAACCATGGTATGTTTAACTTAAGGTATACCTAAGTTTTCCTTGAACCAATTTCATCTGACTGAGAAACAAGTGTTCAGGCGAGGAACTGGTGAGGTTGGAGCACACGCACAGACACACCTCAGGGATGTGCGAGGTGAACCACTAGGCTGGACAGCCACACAGTCCTCTCTCTCACTGCTGTGATATCAATATCCACTGATATGGCTGTATCATCATCACCCAGCAGTCCATCTTTGGGAAGTCGATACCACATCTGTGGTAGAGGACTGTGTGGCTGTCCAGCTCAGCGGTTCTCCTAAGGCATCTTGAAGGTTGTCTCTGCATCAGTCGTATGAACGAAGGACACAATATATATCAACATAACGTAACTAAGAAACCTGACAACTTTAGAAAAAAAGCATCTGAACTCCTTTGAACCACGTAGGCCAGAAGTGAAGCCTCACAAGAAACCAACTATACGATCATGATTGAAACATTGCAAGCGGGGCGGGTAACGCCTCACACCGCCCCTGTCAAGACATAATGGAGTCTTCAAAGGAAAGTGTCTGGCGAAGTTTTAAGTGGTCAATTTCGTTACCTAACTGCCGGTGCCACCGAGACTGATAGCTCTATGAGAGATGGGGAGGAAAAATGGGGGGGGAGAGAAGTGAGTGGGCGAGGGAGGCAGGGAGGGAGAGGACTTCAAACAACACACCCTTTATTCGGCTACAGCCTACCTGGCAGTGGACTAGACACAAATGTAACGCTAATCGAACCTGTTGTTGCCAGTGCCTATACCCGTCACAGTGATGGGAGGTAATTTAGCAGCAAATACGTTTCCCCTGATCCGAGCATAACTTATCAGTACATCACATTACGAGGAGACGGGTCACTCGGTCCGTAGCAGAGTAAGTGATGACACGAACGGTGGGGGAAGAAGGGAACAAATAATGTGGAAAGTGTGGGTAAACTCCTCGGGTCTAGGAAAGTATTTACTGTTTTTCCCGTTCTTGTGGTACTCATTTACTCTGCACGGAAACACATATCTTATTAGCTGGGGACAGAGCACCTGTTCGTTTTCTAGGGCGCCAGTGTTCGAGTCCCAGCCCCAGCGACACAGTACGTACACACACACACACACACACACACACACACACACACACACACACACACAAGCTTGTTCGTACACAACTTCCTTATGTTGTAAAATCATAAAAGTCATTTACGAGAAGGGCAGACAAATCTGACTGTGTCAGACCTGATTTGTAAAGAAATTCCTCGACTGTTGTTGAACAACTGCCGCCCCCTACCATCATGTGTCATCCTGCTCTCCAACGAGATTGATGAGATCGTTGGTAGTCAGGTCAGTTAATGCAAGCGTTGTTGCCGTCACAAGGGCCTGTCAGGTGGGCCTAGGATGCTGCACAAAGAGTTATGAAATTCTCCATCATATACACAACATAGGGCGCGGCAGAGGAGCAGCGCAGTTTTGTGTGGCGGAATTACTTTCGTTACGCCTTATTATCGAAATCCCTGAGGGTGAGGAGGTAATGCGTGTTCGTCCAACCCATTGCATTCATCTGTACCGAAATGCTTCCATTATTGATTGCCTGTTGTACCATCCTTCCCGCTCCCCGTGCTGAGGTACGCGAATGCCTAATGTTACCAACACCTCAGATTTCCAGGGGCAAGTCAGTGATGCGTAGGGATATAATGAAACTAACACCACAGATCTCCAGGGTCAGATGCGTTTGTCATAAGTTGTAGATATACCCACACGCGGTCAGTATACTGTTTACCTTATATATTACGTGATATGGCTGACCACTACCCACCATAACAATCACAGTCGTCCATCGGTCGCAACACGCATCAGTTTTTTGGTCCCTCCATCCCTACAACAACTGAACATCAGGAGCCGAACGTCAAGTGATAATACAGGACGGTTGCCGAGCCCACAATCCGTCATTATGGAATGTGTATTGTTCAGTATCCCTGGCATGAGGTGATTATCGTGGATGAGGATGAAACTAAATGGGAAAATCATGTCAGCATTATGAAAGTAGCATACCATTGCTTTTACCCCGAGAGAGCGGTTGGACCACTTCCATGTGGCTTGCCCTTGCATTACACCTCGCCTTATGCTGCAGCGAGAACTGGCTTTGTAACAGAACACTAACCCCTGCGATGTCTTCCATTATGATGTTTTTCGTGAAATACACGCCGAGATGATATCTTACTACCCTACCAGGGCTGCAGTTGAAACAGTCCAAGATCAGCTATATGGGACACTGAGAAAGCTTTGCAGTGTGAGAAAGCAGACTCCCTCTCTTCCCTGCGTTAATCACATCTCCAGTGAAGAAGAAGCGGAACTTAACGGTAATCATTTTGTTATTATCTGCCGTATACTACTCCACCTTGACTCTAACTACCTCCCAGCCAAACTTCAAGACCTTATGCTCAGTGTTTCAATCTGAAATCATTTGACGGTTATACAGCTTCAAGGTGAACTGTTTCATTATTGCCACTGACTCTCCAGTATAACTTTTTACGATCTACGCTAAAAGAATAACCAAGTACTTCTGCTGCATCATTGCTATCCACCACCAGTCGGTACGCCTCGCTGATTGGAAGACTTCATACATTTCTTGAATAATAAAGTAAACAGACCCACGATCTCTCATTGAGTTACGGCCCATTGCCATCATCAAGATCCCAACCAAGACGGTGAGAGTTTTGTGTTCAACTGGGCTTAGAGAGTGCAAGTTTCAGAGACCCTCAGCATTTCAGTAACATGAAGACCTCCTGTACCACTCTGCATCATTCCTTTTACTCCACCTACCACGATCTACACAAACGCAAAAGCTAGTAGTCTTCACTTTTGCTGACTTCACGAACGCGTTCAATCTAATAAATCACAACTCATCAACAAAACCATCAACGATGAGCTACGAAGTGTATATTCCATGGCTTGCTGACTGTGAGCGTCATGCTGTACACTTCTGAGGAGCCATTTTTAATTCCCAGTGCCTCACTTGCGGTATCTTAGAGAACATACTTATACATACATATACACAGACATATACATGTATGCAGTTGTACATATTCATACTTGCTTGCCTTCATCCATTCCTGGCGCCACCTCGTCCCAGAGGAAACAGCATCGCTACTCCCCGCTTCAGTGAGGTAGCGCCAAGAAAACAGACAAAAATGGCCACATTCGTTCACACTCAGTCTCTAACTGTCTTGTGTAATGCACCGAAATTACAGCTCCCTGTCCACATCCAGGCCCCGCAGACCTTTCCATGGTTTACCCTAAACGTTTCACATGCCCTGGTTCAGTCCATTGACAGTACGTCGACCCCGGTATACAACATCGTTCCAGTTCACTCTATTCCGTGCACACCTTTCACCCTCCTACATGTACAGGCCCCGATTACTCAAAATCTTTTTCACACCATCCTTCCACCTCCAATTGAATCTTCCGCTTCTCCTTGTTTCCTCCACCTCTGACACATATGTTCTCTTTGTCAACTTTTCCTCACGCATTCTCTCCACGTCTCGAAATCACTTTAACACACCCTCTTCTGCTTTCTCATCCACACTCTTTTTATTACTACACATCTCTCTTACCCTTTCATTACTTATCGATCAAACCACATAACGCCACATATTGTCCTCAAACATTTCATTTCCAATACATGCAACCTCCTCCCTACAACCCATCAATAGCCCACGCCTCGCAACCATATGATAACGTTGGAACAACTATTTCTTCAAACATACCATTTTTGCTCTCCGAGATAACGTTCTTTCCACATTTTCTTCATCGCTCCCAGAACCCTCGCCCCTTCCTCCACCCTATGACTCACTTCCTCTTCCATGGTTCCATTCAGTGCCAAGTCCACTCTCAGATATCTAAAACACTTCACCTCCTCCAATTTTTCTCGTACACATGCTTTACATCCATGATAAAAACTTTTCTGCTTCTAGCAGCTTACCTCCCACACCATATACCTTTAAGACCTTCCACAAAGAATCTCTATCAACTCTATCATATGCCTTCTCCAGATCCATAAATGCTACATGCAAATCCATCTGTTTTTCTAAGAATTTCTCGCACACATTCTTCAAAGCAAACACCTTATCCACACATACTCTACCACTTCTGAAACCACACCGCTCCTCCAAGTCTGATGCTCTGCATATTCCTTCACCCCCTCAATCGATTCCCTCCCATACAATCTTCCAGGAATACTCAATATACTTATACCTCTGTAGTATGAACACTCACCTTTATACCCTTTGCTTTTATACAGTGGCACTATGCATGCATTCCGTCAATTCTCAGTCACTTCACCAATCAACAACACAGCCACCCTCTTTCTTAAAAAATTCAACTGCAGTATGTATATATATATATATATATATATATATATATATATATATATATATATATATATATATATATATATATATATATATTTTTTTTTTTTTTTTTTTTTTTTTTTTTTGCTTTGTCGCTGTCTCCCACGATTGCGAGGTAGCGCAAGGAAACAGACGAAAGAAATGGCCCAACCCACCCCCATACACATGTATATACATACGTCCACACACGCAAATATACATACCTACACAGCTTTCCATGGTTTACCCCAGACGCTTCACATGCCCTGATTCAATCCACTGACAGCACGTCAACCCCGGTATACCACATCGATCCAATTCACTCTATTCCCTGCCCTCCTTTCACCCTCCTGCATGTTCAGGCCCCGATCACACAAAATCTTTTTCACTCCATCTTTCCGCCTCCAATTTGGTCTCCCACTTCTCCTCGTTCCCTCTACCTCCGACACATATATCCTCTTGGTCAATATTTCCTCACTCATTCTCTCCATGTGCCCAAACCATTTCAAAACACCCTCTTCTGCTCTCTCAACCACGCTCTTTTTATTTCCACACATCTCTCTCACCCTTACGTTACTTACTCGATCAAACCACCTAACACCACACATTGTCCTCAAACATCTCATTTCCAGCACATCCATCCTCCTGCGCACAACTCTATCCATAGCCCACGCCTCGCAACCATACAACATTGTTGGAACCACTATTCCTTCAAACATACCCATTTTTGCTTTCCGAGATAATGTTCTCGACTTCCACACATTCTTCAAGGCTCCCAGGATTTTCGCCCCCTCCCCCACCCTATGATCCACTTCCGCTTCCATGGTTCCATTCGCTGCCAGATCCACTCCCAGATATCTAAAACACTTTACTTCCTCCAGTTTTTCTCCATTCAAACTTTCCTCCCAATTGACTTGACCCTCAACCCTACTGTACCTAATAACCTTGCTCTTATTCACATTTACTCTCAACTCTCTTCTTTCACACACTTTACCAAACTCAGTCACCAGCTTCTGCAGTTTCTCACATGAATCAGCCAGCGCTGTATCATCAGCGAACAACAACTGACTCACTTCCCAAGCTCTCTCATCCCCAACAGACTTCATACTTGCCCCTCTTTCCAAAACTCTTGCATTTACCTCCCTAACAACCCCATCCATAAGCAAATTAAACAACCATGGAGACATCACACACCCCTGCCGCAAACCTACATTCACTGAGAACCAATCACTTTCCTCTCTTCCTACACGTACACATGCCTTACATCCTCGATAAAATCTTTTCACTGCTTCTAACAACTTGCCTCCCACACCATATATTCTTAATACCTTCCACAGAGCATCTCTATCAACTCTATCATATGCCTTCTCCAGATCCATAAATGCTACATACAAATCCATTTGCTTTTCTAAGTATTTCTCACATACATTCTTCAAAGCAAACACCTGATCCACACATCCTCTACCACTTCTGAAACCACACTGCTCTTCCCCAGTCTGATGCTCTGTACATGCCTTCACCCTCTCAATCAATACCCTCCCATATAATTTACCAGGAATACTCAACAGACTTATACCTCTGTAATTTGAGCACTCACTCTTATCCCCTTTGCCTTTGTACAATGGCACTATGCACGCATTCCGCCAATCCTCAGGCACCTCACCATGAGTCATACATACATTAAATAACCTTACCAACCAGTCAATAATACAGTCACCCCCATTTTTTAATAAATTCCACTGCAATACCATCCAAACCTGCTGCCTTGCCGGCTTTCATCTTCCGCAAAGCTTTTACTACCTCTTCTCTGTTTACCAAATCATTTTCCCTAACCCTCTCGCTTTGCACACCACCTCGACCAAAACACCCTATATCTGCCACTCTGTCATCAAACACATTCAACAAACCTTCAAAAATACTCACTCCATCTCCTTCTCACATCACCACTACTTGTTATCACCTCCCCATTTGCGCCCTTCACTGAAGTTTCCATTTGCTCCCTTGTCTTACGCACTTTATTTACCTCCTTCCAGAGGATCTTTTTATTCTCCCTAAAATTTAATCATACTCTCTCTTGGGAATGTCTTGGGAGTAAAGTCAGGGGTTAGTGAGAGGACAAGAGCAAGGGAAGGAGTAGCAGTACTCCTGAAACAGGAGTTGTGGGAGTATGTGATAGAATGTAAGAAAGTAAATTCTCAATTAATATCATGAGAGGCAAGTGTTTTGGGAGCAGCTGAATGAGTGTGTTAGTGGTTTTGATGCACGAGACCGGGTTATAGTGATGGGTGATTTGAATGCAAAGGCGAGTAATGTGGCAGTTGAGGGAATAATTGGTATACATGGGGTGTTCAGTGTTGTAAATGGAAATGGTGAAGAGCTTGTAGATTTATGTGCTGAAAAAGGACTGGTGATTGGGAATACCTGGTTTAAAAAGCGAGATGTATGTAAGTAGGAGAGATGGCCAGAGAGCGTTATTGGATTACGTGTTAATTGACAGGCGCGCGAGAGAGAGACTTTTGGATGTTAATGTGCTGAGAGGTGCAACTGGAGGGATGTCTGATCATTATCTTGTGGAGGCTATGGTGAAGATTTGTATGGGTTTTCAGAAAAGAAGAGTGAATGTTGGGGTGAAGAGGATGGTGAGAGTAAGTGAGCTTTGGAAGGAGACTTGTGTGAGGAAGTACCAGGAGAGACTGAGTATAGAATGGAAAAAGGTGAGAACAATGGAAGTAAGGGGAGTGGGGGAGGAATGGGATGTATTTAGGGAATCAGTGATGGATTGAGCAAAAGATGCTTGTGGCATGAGAAGAGTGGGAGGTGGGTTGATTAGAAAGGGTAGTGAGTGGTGGGATGAAGAAGTAAGATTATTAGTGAAAGAGAAGAGAGAGGCATTTGGACGATTTTTGCAGGGAAAAAATGCAATTGAGTGGGAGATGTATAAAAGAAAGAGACAGGAGGTCAAGAGAAAGGTGCAGGAGGTGAAAAAGAGGGCAAATGAGAGTTGGGGTGAGAGAGGTTTTTATATATTTATATATATATATATATATATATATATATATATATATATATATATATATATATATATATATATTTATATATATATATATATATATATATATATATATATATATATATATATATATATATATATATAGGGGATAAGGGAGAAAGAATACTTCTCACGCATTCCCCGCGTCGTAGAAGGCGACTAAAGGGGACGGGAGCGGGGGAGGGCTCGAAACCCTCCTCTCCTTGTATTTTAACTTTCTAAAAGGGGAAACAGAAGGAGTCATGCGGGGAGTGCTCATCTTCGAAAGCTCAGATCAGGGTGTCTAGATGTGTGTGGATGTAACCATGATGAGAGAAAAAGAGAGAGATGTAGTATGTTTGAAGAAAGGAACCTGGATGTTTTGCTCTGAGTGAAACGAAGCTCAAGGGTAAAGGGGAAGAATGGTTTAGGAATGTTTTGGGAGTAAAGTCAGGGGTTGGGGGTTGGTGGGAGGACAAGAGCAAAGGAAGGAGGAGCACTACTTCTGAAGCTGTGGGAGAATGTGATAGAGTGTAAGAGAGTAAACTCTAGATTGATATGGGTAAAACTGAAAGTGGATGGAGAGAGATTGGTGCCTATGCACTTGGTCATGAGAAGAAAGATCATGAGAGGCAAGTGTTTTGGGAGCAGCTGAGTGAGTATGTTAGCAGCTTTGTTGCACGAAATTGGGTTATAGTGATGGGTGATTTGAATGCTATGGTGAGTAATGTGACAGTTGAGGGTATAATTGGTGTACATGGGGTGTTCAGTTTGTAAATGGAAATTGTGAAGAGCCTGTAGATTTATGTGCTGGAAAAGGACTGGTGATTGGGAATATCTGGTTTGAAAAGAGATTTAAGCAGGAAAGATGGCCAGAGAGCGTTATTGGATTACATGTTAATTGATAGTCGCGGGAAAGAGAGACTTTTGGATGTTAATGTGCTGAGAGGGGCAACTGTAGGGATGTTTGATCATTATCTTGTGGAGGCAAAGGTGAGGATCTGTAGAGGCTTTCAGAAAAGAAGAGAGAATGTTGGGGTGAAGAGAGTGGTGAGAGTAAGTGAGCTTGGAAAGGAGACTTGTGTGAGGAAACAGGAGCGATTGAGTGTAGAATGGAAAAAGGTAAGAGCAAATGGCGTAAGGGTAGTGGGTGAGGAATGGGGTTTTATGTGTATAACTTTGTGTTTTGTTTTTTTTTTTTTTGTTTTGAATTTTTTTTTTTTTTTTTTGTTTTTTTTTTTGTGTTGTTTTTTTTTTGTTTGTTTGTTTGTTTTTTTTGTTTTTTTTGTTGTGTTTTTTTTTTTTGATTGTTTTTTGTTTTTGTTTTTGTTTTTGTTGTTTTTTGTTTTTGTTTGTTTTTGTTTTTTTTGTTGTTTTTGTTTTTGTTGTTTTTTTTTTTTTTGTTTGTTTTTGTTTTTGTTTTTTTTGTTGTGTGTGTGTGTGTTGTGTGTGTGTGTGTTGTGTGTGTGTGTGTGTGTGTTGTGTGTGTGTGTGTGTGTGTGTGTTGTGTGTGTGTGTGTGTGTGTGTGTGTGTTGTGTGTGTGTGTGTATGGAAGTATTAAGAAGAATATATAGTGTGGGAGGCAAGTTGTTAGAAGAAGTGAAAAGTTTTTTATCAAGGATGTAAGGTATGTGTGCAAGTAGGAAGAGGAATGTGATTGCGGCAGGGGTGCGTGATGTCTCCATGGTTGTTTGATTTGTTTTTTTTTTTGTTTGTTTGTTTTTTTTGTTGTGTGTGTGTGTGTGTGTGTTGTGTGTGTGTGTGTGTGTGTGTGTGTGTGTTGTGTGTGTGTGTGTTGTGTGTGTGTGTGTGTGTGTTGTGTGTGTGTGTGTTGTGTGTGTGTGTGTTGTGTGTGTGTGTGTTGTGTGTGTGTGTGTTGTGTGTGTGTGTGTGTTGTGTGTGTGTGTGTTGTGTGTGTGTGTGTTGTGTGTGTGTGTGTTGTGTGTGTGTGTGTGTGTGTGTTGTGTGTGTGTGTGTTGTGTGTGTGTGTGTGTGTTGTGTGTGTGTGTGTGTGTGTGTGTGTTGTGTGTGTGTGTGTGTGTGTTGTGTGTGTGTGTGTGTGTGTGTGTGTGTGTTGTGTGTGTGTGTGTGTTGTGTGTGTGTGTGTTGTGTGTGTGTGTGTATGGAAGGTATTAAGAGTATATGGTGTGGGAGGTAAGTTGCTAGAAGCAGTGAAAAGTTTTTATCAAGGATGTAAGGTATGTGTGCAAGTAGGAAGAGGAATGTGATTGCGGCAGGGGTGCGTGATGTCTCCATGGTTGTTTAATTTGTTTATGGATGGGGTTGTTAGGGAGTTGAATGCATGAGTTTTGGAGAGAGGGGTAAGTATGCAGTCTGTTGCGGGTGAGAGGGCTTGGGGAGTGAGTCGGTTGTTGTTCACTGATGATACAGCGCTGGTTGCTGATTCGGGTGAGAATCTGCAGGAGTTGGTGACTGAGTTTGGTAAAGTGTGTGAAAGAAGAAAACGGTAAATGTGAATAAGAGCAAGGTTATTAGGTTCAATAGGGTTGGGGGACAAGTTAATTCGAAGGTAAGTTTCAATGGAGAAAGATTGAAGGAAATGAAATGTCTTAGATATCTGGTAGTGGATTTACCAGCGGATGGAGCCATGGAAGCGGAAGTGAATCACAGGGTGGGGGAGGGAGCGACAGTTCTGGGAGGGTTGAAGAATGTATGGAAGGCGAGCTTGGAGAGCAAAAAGTATGTTTGAAGGAATAGTGGTTCCAACAGTATTATATGGTTGCGATGCATGGGCTATGGTTAGGTTTGTGCGGAGGAGGGTTGATGTGTTGAAAATGAAATGTTTGAGGACAATATGTGGTGTGAGTTGGTTTGATAGAGTAAATAATGAAAGGGTAAGAAAGATGTGTGGTATTGAAAAGAATGTGGTTGAGAGAGCAGAAGAGGGTGTATTGAAATGGCTTGGTTACGTGGAGAGAGTGGGTGAGAGGAGATTGACAAAGAGTATATATGTGTTAAAGGTGGAGGGAATAAGACTTGGGAGACCAAATTGGAGGTGGAAGGATAGAGTGAAAAAGATTTTGAGCGATCGGGGCCTGAACATGCAGGAGGGTGAAAGGCGTGCAAGGAGTAGAGTGAATTGGAACGATGTGGTATACCGGGGTCGACGTGCTGTCAATGGATTGAACCAGGGCATGTGAAGCGTCTGGGGTAAACCATGGAAAGTTTTGTGGGGCCTGGATGTGGAAAGGGAGCTGTGGTTTCGGTGCATTATACGTGACAGTTAGAGACTGAGTGTGAACGAATGTGGCCTTTGTTGTCTTTTCCTAGCGCTACCTCGCGCGCATGCGGGGGAAGGGGGTTGTCATTTCATGTGTGGCGGGGTGGCGATGGAAATGAATAAAGGCATCATATATGAATTATGTACATGTGTGTATATATATGTATACGTTGTAATGTATAGGTATGTATATGTGCGTGTGTGGACGTGCATGTATATACATGTGTATGTGGGTGGGTTGGGCCATTCTTTCTTCTGTTTCCTTGCGCTTCCTCGCTAACGCGAGAGACAGCGACAAAGTAAAATAAAAAAAGAGTGTGAGAAAGTAAACTCTAGATTGATATGGGTAAAACTGAAAGTGGATGGAGAGAGATGGGTGATTATTGGTGCATATGCACCTGGGCATGAGAAGAAACATCATGTGAGGCAAGTGTTTTGGAAACAGCTGAATGAGTGTGTTAGTGGTTTTCATGCACGAGACCGTGTTGTAGTGATGGGTGATTTGAATGCAAAGATGAGTAATGTGGCAGTTGAGGGAATAGTTGGTATACATGGGGTGTTCAGTGTTGTAAATGGAAATGGTGAAGAGCTTGTAGATTTATGTGCAGAAAAAGGACTGATGTTTGGGAATACCTGGTTTAAAAAGAGAGATATACATAAGTATACGTATGTAAGAAGGAGAGATGGCCAGAGAGCGTTATTGGATCACGTGTTAATTGATAGGCGCGCGAAAGAGAGACTTTTGGATGTTAATGTGCTGAGAGGTGCAACTGGAGGGATGTCTGATCATTATCTTGTGGATGCGAAGGTGAAGATTTGTAGAGGTTTTCAGAAAAGAAGAGAGAATGTTGGGGTGAAGAGAGTGGTGAGAGTAAGTGAGCTTGGGAAGGAGACTTGTGTGAGGAAGTACCAGGAGAGATTGAGTTCAGAATGGAAAAAGGTGAAAACAAAGGAGGTAAGGGGAGTGGGGGAGGAATGGGATGTATTTAGGGAAGCAGTGATGGCTTGCGCAAAAGATGCTTGTGGCATGAGAAGCGTGGGAGGTGGGCAGATTAGAAAGGGTAGTGAGTGGTGGGATGAAGAAGTAAGATTATTTGTGAAAGAGAAGAGAGAGGCATTTGGACGATTTTTGCAGGGAAATAATGCAAATGAGTGGGAGATGTATAAAAGAAAGAGGCAGGAGGTCAAGAGAAAGGTGCAAGAGGTGAAAAAGAGGGCAAATGAGAGTTGGGGTGAGAGAGTATCATTAAATTTTAGGGAGAATAAAAAGATGTTCTGGAAGGAGGTAAATAAAGTGCGTAAGACAAGGGAACAAATGGGAACTTGAGTGAAGGGGGCTAATGGGGAGGTGATAACAAGTAGTGGTGATGTGAGAAGGAGATGGAGTGAGTATTTTGAAGGTTTGTTGAATATGTTTGATGATAGAGTGGCAGATATAGGGTGTTTTGGTCGAGGTGGTGTGCAAAGTGAGAGGGTTAGGGAAAATGATTTGGTAAACAGAGAAGAGGTAGTAAAAGCTTTGCGGAAGATGAAAGCCGGCAAGGCAGCGGGTTTGGATGGTATTGCAGTGGAATTTATTAAAAAAAGGGGGTGACTGTATTGTTGACTGGTTGGTAAGGTTATTTAATGTATGTATGATTCATGGTGATGTGCCTGAGGATTGGCGGAATGCTTGCATAGTGCCATTGTACAAAGGCAAAGGGGACAAAGGTGAGTGCTCATATTACAGAGGTATAAGTTTGTTGAGTATTCCTGGAAAATTATATGGGAGGGTATTGATTGAGAGGGTGAATGCATGTACAGAGCATCAGATTGGGGAAGATTAGTGTGGTTTCAGAAGTGGTAAAGGATGTGTGGATCAAGTGTTTGCTTTGAGGAATGTATGTGAGAAATACTTAGAAAAGCAAATGGATTTGTATGTAGCATTTATGGATCTGGAGAAGGCATATGAGATAGTTGATAGAGATGCTCTGTGGGAGGTATTAAGAATATATGGCGTGGGAGGCAAGTTGTCAGAAGCAGTGAAAAGTTTTATCGAGGATGTAAGGCACGTGTACGTGTAGGAAGAGAGGAAAGTGATTGGTTCTCAGTGAATGTAGTTTTGCGGCAGGGGTGTGTGATGTCTCCATGGTTGTATAATTTGTATATGGATGGGGTTGTTAGGGAGGTGAATGCAAGAGTTTTGGAAAGAGGGGCAAGTATGCAGTCTGTTGTGGATGAGGGAGCTTGGAAAGTGAGTCAGCTGTTGTTCGCTGATTATACAGCACTGGTGGCTGATTCATGTGAGAAACTGCAGAAGCTGGTGACTGAGTTTGGTAAAGTGTGTGAAAGAAGAAAGTTGAGAATAAATGTGAATAAGAGCAAGGTTATTAAGGTACAGTAGGATTGAGGATCAAGTCAATTGGGAGGTAAGTTTGAATGGAGAAAAACTGGAGGAAGTAAAGTGTTTTCGATACCTGGGAGTGGATTTGGCAGCGGATGGAACCATGGAAGTGGAAGTAAATCATAGGGTGGGGGAGGGGGCGAAAATTTTGGGAGCCTTGAAGAATGTGTGGAAGTCGAGAACATTATCTCGGAAAGCAAAAATGGGTATGTTTGAAAGAATAGTGGTTCCAACAATGTTGTATGGTTGCGAGGCGTGGGCTATGGATAAAGTTGTGCGCTGGAGGGTGGATGTGCTGGAAATGAGATGTTTTAGGACAATGTGTGGTGTGAGGTGGTTTGATCGAGTAAGTAATAATAGTGTAAGAGAGATGTGTGGTAATAAAAAGAGTGTGGTTGAGATAGCAGAAGAGGGTGTTTTGAAATGGTTTGGCCACATGGAGACAATGAGTGAGGAAAGATTGACAAAGAGGATATATGTGTCAGAGGTGGAGGGAACAAGGAGAAGTGGGAGACCAAAATGGAGGTGGAAAGATGGAGTGAAAAAGATTTTGAGTGATCGGGGCCTGAACATGCAGTAGGGTGAAAGGCGTGCAAGGACTAGAGTGAACTGGAACGATGTGGTATATCGGGGTCGACGTGCTGTCAGTTGATTGAACCATGGCATGTGAAGCGTCTGGGGTAAACTATGCAAAGTTCTGTAGGGCCTGGATGTGGAAAGGGAGCTGTGGTTTCGGTGCATTATTACATAACAGCTAGAGACTGAGTGTGAACGAATGTGGCCTTTGTTGTCTTTTCCTAGCGCGACCTCGCACACATGAGGGGGGTAGTAGGGGGTTGTTATTTCATGTGTGGCGAGGTGGCGATGAAAATTAATAAAGGCAGACAGTATGAATTATGTACATGTGTATATATGTATATGTCTGTGTGTGTATATGTATGTATACGTTGAGATTTATGGGTATGTATATTTGCGTGTGTGAACGTGTATGTATATACATGTGTATATGGGTGGGTTGGGCCATTCTTTCGTAGTGTTTCCTTGCGCTATCTCGCTAACGCGGGAGACAACGACAAAGGAAAATAAATGAATGAATATATATATATATATATATATATATATATATATATATATATATATATATATATATATATATATATATATATATATATATATATATCTTTTCTTTCATACTATTCGCCATTTCCCGCATTAGCGAGGTAGCGTTGAGAACAGAGGACTGGACCTTGAGGGAATATCCTCACCTGGCCCCATTCTCTGTTCCCTCTTTTGGAAAATTAAAAAAAAAGTGAGAGGGGATGATTTACAGCACCCGCTCCCTCCCCTTTTAGTCGATTTCTACGGAACATGCAGGAATACGTGGGAAGTATTCTTTCTCCCTATCCCCAGGGATATATATATATATAATATATATAATATATATATATATAATATATATATATATAATATATATATATATATATATATTTTTTTTTTTTTTGCTTTGTCGCTGTCTCCCGCGTTTGCGAGGTAGCGCAAGGAAACAGACGAAAGAAATGGCCCAACCCACCCCCATAACACATGTATATACATACGTCCACACACGCAAATATACATACCTACACAGCTTTCCATGGTTTACCCCAGACGCTTCACATGCCTTGATTCAATCCACTGACAGCACGTCAACCCCGGTATACCACATCGCTCCAATTCACTCTATTCCTTGCCCTCCTTTCACCCTCCTGCATGTTCAGGCCCCGATCACACAAAATCTTTTTCACTCCATCTTTCCACCTCCAATTTGGTCCCCACTCTCCCTTATGATTCCCTCCACCGACCACAAATCCCACTTTTTCAATCTTTCCTCAATCATTCTCTCCATGTGCCCAAACCATTTCAAAACACCCTCTTCTGCTCTCTCAACCACGCTCTTTTTATTTCCACACATCTCTCTTACCCTTACGTTACTTACTCGATCAAACCACCTCACACCACACATTGTCCTTAAACATCTCATTTCCAGCACATCCATCCTCCTGCGCACAACTCTATCATAGTCCACGCATCGCAACCATACAACATTGTTGGAAAAACTATTTCTTCAAACATACCCATTTTTGCTTTCCGAGATAATGTTCTCGACTTCCACACATTCTTCAAGGCTCCCAGGATTTTCGCCCCCTCCCCCACCCTAGATCCACTTCCGCTTCCATGGTTCCATTCGCTGCCAGATCCACTCCAGATATCTAAAACACTTTACTTCCTCCAGTTTTTCTCCATTCAAACTTACCTCCCAATTGACTTGACCCTCACCCCTACTGTACCTAATTACCTTGCTCTTATTCACATTTACTCTTAACTTTCTTCTTTCACACACTTTACCAAACTCAGTCACCAGCTTCTGCAGTTTCTCACATGAATCAGCCACCAGCGCTGTATCATCAGCGAACAACAACTGACTCACTTCCCAAGCTCTCTCATCCCAACAGACTTCATACTTGCCCCTCTTTCCAAAACTCTTGCATTCACCTCCCTAACAATCCCATCCATAAACAAATTAAACAACCATGGAGACATCACACACCCCTGCCGCAAACCTACATTCACTGAGAACCAATCACTTTCCTCTCTTCCTACACGTACACATGCCTTACATCCTCGATAAAAACTTTTCACTGCTTCTAACAACTTGCCTCCCACACCATATATTCTTAATACTTCCACAGAGCATCTCTATCAACTCTATTATATTATATATATATATATATATATATATATATATATAATATATATATATATATAATATATATATATGTCTTTGATGAGGGTTTTGTTGTGTGTGTGTGTGTTGTGTGTGTGTGTGTATGGAAGTATTAAGAAGAATATATAGTGGTGAGAGGCAAGTTGTTAGAAGAAGTGAAAAGTTTTTATCGAGGATGTAAGGCATGTTGTACGAGTAGGAAGAGACAGTTGATTCGTTGTTAGCGAATGCCGGTTTGTTTTTTTATTTTTCCGGATAGGGGAGCATGATATATCCTGGTTGTTGATTTGTTTATGGATGGGCTGTATAGGGAGGGTGAATGCAAAAGTTTTGGAGAGAGGGGTAAGTATGCAGTCTGTTGTGGATGAGAGTGTTTGGGAAGTGAGTTAGAGTTGTTGTTCGCTGATGATACAGCGCTTGTGGCTGATTCGGGTGAGGAACTGCAGAGGCTGGTTGACTGAGTTTGGTAAAGTGTGTGAAAGAAGAAAGCTGAGAGTAATTGTACAGGAGGTAAGTAGCGGTTGAGGGACGAGTCATTGTGGAGGTTAAGTTTAAATGGAGAATAAACTGGAGGAAGTGAAGTGTTTTAGATATCTGGGAGTTGATTTTTCAGCGGGATGGAACCATGGAAGTGAAGTGAGTACATAGGGTTTGGGGGAGAGGGCGAAAGTTCTGGGAGCGTTGAAAAATGTTTGGAAGGCTCAGAGAACGTTATATCGAAAGCAGAAATGGGGATGTATGAAAGCAATAGTGGTTCCGACAACGGTATATGGCTGCGAGGCGTGGGCGAAAGATAGAGTTGTACGAAGGAGGGTGGATGTGCTGGAAATGAAATGTTTGAGGACAATATGTGGTGTGAGTTGGTTTGATAGAGTAAATAATGAAAGGGTAAGAAAGATGTGTGGTATTGAAAAGAATGTGGTTGAGAGAGCAGAAGAGGGTGTATTGAAATGGCTTGGTTACGTGGAGAGAGTGGGTGAGAGGAGATTGACAAAGAGTATATATGTGTTAAAGGTGGAGGGAATAAGACTTGGGAGACCAAATTGGAGGTGGAAGGATAGAGTGAAAAAGATTTTGGGCGATCGGGGCCTTGAACATGCAGGAGGGTGAAAGGCGTGCAAGGAGTAGAGTGAATTGGAACGATGTGGTATACCGGGGTCGACGTGCTGTCAATGGATTGAACCAGGGCATGTGAAGCGTCTGGGGTAAACCATGGAAAGTTTTGTGGGGCCTGGATGTGGAAAGGGAGCTGTGGTTTCGGTGCATTATACATGACAGTTAGAGACTGAGTGTGAACGAATGTGGCCTTTGTTGTCTTTTCCTAGCGCTACCTCGCGCGCATGCGGGGGAAGGGGGTTGTCATTTCATGTGTGGCGGGGTGGCGATGGAAATGAATAAAGGCATCATATATGAATTATGTACATGTGTGTATATATATGTATACGTTGTAATGTATAGGTATGTATATGTGCGTGTGTGGACGTGCATGTATATACATGTGTATGTGGGTGGGTTGGGCCATTCTTTCTTCTGTTTCCTTGCGCTTCCTCGCTAACGCGAGAGACAGCGACAAAGTAAAATAAAAAAAGAGTGTGAGAAAGTAAACTCTAGATTGATATGGGTAAAACTGAAAGTGGATGGAGAGAGATGGGTGATTATTGGTGCATATGCACCTGGGCATGAGAAGAAACATCATGTGAGGCAAGTGTTTTGGAAACAGCTGAATGAGTGTGTTAGTGGTTTTCATGCACGAGACCGTGTTGTAGTGATGGGTGATTTGAATGCAAAGATGAGTAATGTGGCAGTTGAGGGAATAGTTGGTATACATGGGGTGTTCAGTGTTGTAAATGGAAATGGTGAAGAGCTTGTAGATTTATGTGCAGAAAAAGGACTGATGTTTGGGAATACCTGGTTTAAAAAGAGAGATATACATAAGTATACGTATGTAAGAAGGAGAGATGGCCAGAGAGCGTTATTGGATCACGTGTTAATTGATAGGCGCGCGAAAGAGAGACTTTTGGATGTTAATGTGCTGAGAGGTGCAACTGGAGGGATGTCTGATCATTATCTTGTGGATGCGAAGGTGAAGATTTGTAGAGGTTTTCAGAAAAGAAGAGAGAATGTTGGGGTGAAGAGAGTGGTGAGAGTAAGTGAGCTTGGGAAGGAGACTTGTGTGAGGAAGTACCAGGAGAGATTGAGTTCAGAATGGAAAAAGGTGAAAACAAAGGAGGTAAGGGGAGTGGGGGAGGAATGGGATGTATTTAGGGAAGCAGTGATGGCTTGCGCAAAAGATGCTTGTGGCATGAGAAGCGTGGGAGGTGGGCAGATTAGAAAGGGTAGTGAGTGGTGGGATGAAGAAGTAAGATTATTTGTGAAAGAGAAGAGAGAGGCATTTGGACGATTTTTGCAGGGAAATAATGCAAATGAGTGGGAGATGTATAAAAGAAAGAGGCAGGAGGTCAAGAGAAAGGTGCAAGAGGTGAAAAAGAGGGCAAATGAGAGTTGGGGTGAGAGAGTATCATTAAATTTTAGGGAGAATAAAAAGATGTTCTGGAAGGAGGTAAATAAAGTGCGTAAGACAAGGGAACAAATGGGAACTTGAGTGAAGGGGGCTAATGGGGAGGTGATAACAAGTAGTGGTGATGTGAGAAGGAGATGGAGTGAGTATTTTGAAGGTTTGTTGAATATGTTTGATGATAGAGTGGCAGATATAGGGTGTTTTGGTCGAGGTGGTGTGCAAAGTGAGAGGGTTAGGGAAAATGATTTGGTAAACAGAGAAGAGGTAGTAAAAGCTTTGCGGAAGATGAAAGCCGGCAAGGCAGCGGGTTTGGATGGTATTGCAGTGGAATTTATTAAAAAAAGGGGGTGACTGTATTGTTGACTGGTTGGTAAGGTTATTTAATGTATGTATGATTCATGGTGATGTGCCTGAGGATTGGCGGAATGCTTGCATAGTGCCATTGTACAAAGGCAAAGGGGACAAAGGTGAGTGCTCATATTACAGAGGTATAAGTTTGTTGAGTATTCCTGGAAAATTATATGGGAGGGTATTGATTGAGAGGGTGAATGCATGTACAGAGCATCAGATTGGGGAAGATTAGTGTGGTTTCAGAAGTGGTAAAGGATGTGTGGATCAGGTGTTTGCTTTGAGGAATGTATGTGAGAAATACTTAGAAAAGCAAATGGATTTGTATGTAGCATTTATGGATCTGGAGAAGGCATATGAGATAGTTGATAGAGATGCTCTGTGGGAGGTATTAAGAATATATGGTGTGGGAGGCAAGTTGTCAGAAGCAGTGAAAAGTTTTATCGAGGATGTAAGGCACGTGTACGTGTAGGAAGAGAGGAAAGTGATTGGTTCTCAGTGAATGTAGGTTTGCGGCAGGGGTGTGTGATGTCTCCATGGTTGTATAATTTGTATATGGATGGGGTTGTTAGGGAGGTGAATGCAAGAGTTTTGGAAAGAGGGGCAAGTATGCAGTCTGTTGTGGATGTGAGAGCTTGGGAAGTGAGTCAGCTGTTGTTCGCTGATTATACAGCACTGGTGGCTGATTCATGTGAGAAACTGCAGAAGCTGGTGACTGAGTTTGGTAAAGTGTGTGAAAGAAGAAAGTTGAGAATAAATGTGAATAAGAGCAAGGTTATAGGTACAGTAGGATTGAGGATCAAGTCAATTGGGAGGTAAGTTTGAATGGAGAAAATCTGGAGGAAGTAAAGTGTTTTAGATATCTGGGAGTGGATTTGGCAGCGGATGGAACCATGGAAGCGGAAGTAAATCATAGGGTGGGGGAGGGGGCGAAAATTCTGGAAGCCTTGAAGAATGTGTGGAAGTCGAGAACATTATCTCGGAAAGCAAAAATGGGTATGTTTGAAAGAATAGTGGTTCCAACAATGTTGTATGGTTGCGAGGCGTGGGCTCTGGATAAAGTTGTGCGCAGGAGGGTGGATGTGCTGGAAATGAGATGTTTTAGGACAATATGTGGTGTGAGGTGGTTTGATCGAGTAAGTAATAATAGTGTAAGAGAGATGTGTGGTAATAAAAAGAGTGTGGTTGAGATAGCAGAAGAGGGTGTTTTGAAATGGTTTGGCCACATGGAGACAATGAGTGAGGAAAGATTGACAAAGAGGATATATGTGTCAGAGGTGGAGGGAACAAGGAGAAGTGGGAGACCAAATTGGAGGTGGAAAGATGGAGTGAAAAAGATTTTGAGTGATCGGGGCCTGAACATGCAGTAGGGTGAAAGGCGTGCAAGGACTAGAGTGAACTGGAACGATGTGGTATATCGGGGTCGACGTGCTGTCAATTGATTGAACCAGGGCATGTGAAGCGTCTGGGGTAAACTATGCAAAGTTCTGTAAGGCCTGGATGTGGAAAGGGAGCTGTGGTTTCGGTGCATTATTACATAACAGCTAGAGACTGAGTGTGAACGAATGTGGCCTTTGTTGTCTTTTCCTAGCGCGACCTCGCACACATGAGGGGGGGTTGTTATTTCATGTGTGGCGAGGTGGCGATGAAAATGAATAAAGGCAGACGGTATGAATTATGTACATGTGTATATATGTATATGTCTGTGTGTGTATATGTATGTATACGTTGAGATTTATGGGTATGTATATTTGCGTGTGTGAACGTGTATGTATATACATGTGTATATGGGTGGGTTGGGCCATTCTTTCGTATGTTTCCTTGCGCTATCTCGCTAACGCGGGAGACAACGACAAAGGAAAATAAATGAATGAATATATATATATATATATATATATATATATATATATATATATATATATATATATATATATATATATATATATATATATATATGTATATATATCTTTTCTTTCATACTATTCGCCATTTCCCGCATTAGCGAGGTAGCGTTGAGAACAGAGGACTGGACCTTTGAGGGAATATCCTCACCTGGCCCCATTCTCTGTTCCCTCTTTTGGAAAATTAAAAAAAAAGTGAGAGGGGATGATTTCCAGCCACCCGCTCCCTCCCCTTTTAGTCGCCTTCTACGACATGCAGGGAATACGTGGGAAGTATTCTTTCTCCCTATCCCCAGGGATATATATATATATATATATATATATATATATATATATATATATATATATATATATATATATATTTTTTTTTTTTTTTGCTTTGTCGCTGTCTCCCGCGTTTGCGAGGTAGCGCAAGGAAACAGACGAAAGAAATGGCCCAACCCACCCCCATACACATGTATATACATACGTCCACACACGCAAATATACATACCTACACAGCTTTCCATGGTTTACCCCAGACGCTTCACATGCCCTGATTCAATCCACTGACAGCACGTCAACCCCGGTATACCACATCGATCCAGTTCACTCTATTCCTTGCCCTCCTTTCACCCTCCTGCATGTTCAGGCCCCGATCACACAAAATCTTTTTCACTCCATCTTTCCACCTCCAATTTGGTCTCCCACTTCTCCTTGTTCCCTCCACCTGACACATATCCTCTTTTTCAATCTTTCCTCAATCATTCTCTCCATGTGCCCAAACCATTTCAAAACACCCTCTTCTGCTCTCTCAACCACGCTCTTTTTATTTCCACACATCTCTCTTACCCTTACGTTACTTACTCGATCAAACCACCTCACACCACACATTGTCCTTAAACATCTCATTTCCAGCACATCCATCCTCCTGCGCACAACTCTATCCATAGTCCACGCATCGCAACCATACAACATTGTTGGAACCACTATTCCTTCAAACATACCCATTTTTGCTTTCCGAGATAATGTTCTCGACTTCCACACATTCTTCAAGGCTCCCAGGATTTTCGCCCCCTCCCCCACCCTATGATCCACTTCCGCTTCCATGGTTCCATCCGCTGCCAGATCCACTCCCAGATATCTAAAACACTTTACTTCCTCCAGTTTTTCTCCATTCAAACTTACCTCCCAATTGACTTGACCCTCACCCCTACTGTACCTAATTACCTTGCTCTTATTCACATTTACTCTTAACTTTCTTCTTTCACACACTTTACCAAACTCAGTCACCTGCTTCTGCAGTTTCTCACATGAATCAGCCACCAGCGCTGTATCATCAGCGAACAACAACTGACTCACTTCCCAAGCTCTCTCATCCCCAACAGACTTCATACTTGCCCCTCTTTCCAAAACTCTTGCATTCACCTCCCTAACAATCCCATCCATAAACAAATTAAACAACCATGGAGACATCACACACCCCTGCCGCAAACCTACATTCACTGAGAACCAATCACTTTCCTCTCTTCCTACACGTACACATGCCTTACATCCTCGATAAAAACTTTTCACTGCTTCTAACAACTTGCCTCCCACACCATATATTCTTAATACCTTCCACAGAGCATCTCTATCAACTCTATAATATATATATATATATATATATATATATATATATATATGTCTTTGATGAGGGTTTTGTTGTGTGTGTGTGTGTGTGTGTGTGTGTGTGTGTGTGTGTGTGTGTGTGTGTGTGTGTATGGAAGGTATTAAGAAGAATATATAGTGTGGGAGGCAAGTTGTTAGAAGAAGTGAAAAGTTTTTATCGAGGATGTAAGGCATGTTTACGAGTAGGAAGAGAAGTTGATTCGTTGTTAGCGAATGCCGGTTTCCGATAGGGATGCATGATATCTCCATGGTTGTTTGATTTGTTTATGGATGGGCTGTTAGGGAGGTGAATGCAAAAGTTTTGGAGAGAGGGACAAGTATGCAGTCTGTTGTGGATGAGAGAGTTTGGGAAGTGAGTTAGTTGTTGTTCGCTGATGATACAGCGCTTGTGGCTGATTCGGGTGAGGAACTGCAGAGGCTGGTGACTGAGTTTGGTAAAGTGTGTGAAAGAAGAAAGCTGAGAGTAAATGTACAGTAGGTACAGTAGGGTTGAGGGACAAGTCAATTGGGAGGTAAGTTTAAATGGAGAAAAACTGGAGGAAGTGAAGTGTTTTAGATATCTGGGAGTTGATTTTTCAGCGGATGGAACCATGGAAGTGGAAGTGAGTCATAGGGTGGGGGAGAGGGCGAAAGTTCTGGGAGCGTTGAAAAATGTTTGGAAGGCGAGAACGTTATCTCGGAAAGCAGAAATGGGGATGTATGAAGGAATAGTGGTTCCGACAACGGTATATGGCTGCGAGGCGTGGGCGAAAGATAGAGTTGTACGAAGGAGGGTGGATGTGCTGGAAATGAGATGTTTGAGGACAATATGTGGTGTGAGGTGGTTTGATCGAGTAAGTAATGAAAGAGGAAGAGAGATGTGTGGTAATAAAAAGAGTGTGGTTAAGAGAGCAGAAGAGGGTGTTTTGAAATGGTTTGGTCACATGGAGAGAATGATTGAGGAAAGATTGAAAAAGAGGATATGTGTCAGGTGGAGGGAACAAGGAGACGTGGGAGACCAAATTGGAGGTGGAAAGATGGAGTGAAAAAGATTTTGGGCGATCGGGGCCTGAACATGCAGAAGGGTGAAAGGCGTGCAAGGAATAGAGTGAATTGGTACGATGTAGTATACCGGGGTCGACGTGCTGTCAGTGGATTGAACCAGGGCATGTGAAGCGTCTGGGGTGAACCATGGAAAGTTTTGTGGGGCCTGGATGTGGAAAGGGAGCTGTGGTTTCTGTGCATTATACATGACAGCTAGAGACTGAGTGTGAACGAATGTGGCCTTTGTTGTCTTTTCCTAGTGCTACCTCGCGCGCATGTGGGGGGGAGGGGGTTGTCATTTTATGTGTGGCTGGGTGGCGACGGGAAGGAATAAAGGCAGACAGTATGAATTATGTACATGTGTATATATGTATATGTCTCTGTGTGTATATATATGTATACGTTGGGATGTATAGGTATGTATATGTGCGTGTGTGGACGTGTATGTATATATATGTGTATGTGAGTGGGTTGGGCCATTCTTTCGTCTGTTTCTTTGTCGCCGTATCTCGCTAACACGAGAGACGGCGACAAAGTGTGTGTGTATATATATATATATATATATATATATATATATATATATATATATATATATATATATATATAATAGATAGATGGATATGGTGCAGTGTTGTCGAGAGCCAAACTGTTTATTGCTCATTGGGTGTAGTCTGAGACTGCACTTAATGATTTTTCAAATATTTTTCCGATAGAATCGAGTAGTTGGTTTATAATCAATGGGAATTTCATTAGATTTACTTGATTTCGGGATCGCTGTGGTGGTCATAGTTTTAAAGTTAGCTAAAAAATGGCCTGAGGCCAGTGCAGCGTTGAAGCGGGCGGGAACTGCTTTAATGGTGTCAGTGGGATGTTTGAGCAGCTGTTAGCCAATGCCTGTGTTACTTGGGGTTACTCTGGGGTCTTGTAGAGAATTGACCCCCGTGAACGTGAGAGGAGTTGTGAGTTTAAGGTCGTCTGTAAGGGGGTTCATGTGTATGATTTGATCTTGGTAAAGTTGGCTGGGTTACTGTATAACTTTGTAAGTTGTCATGAGTTTTGTAATGTGGGGGATAAGGTCGGAAGATGCCCTCCCAATGTCTTTGATAAGGGTTTTGTTGTGTTTCACAAAGTTCTGAGAGGATTTGATTCGGCTTTGTTCTGCAGCAGTGATCAACGAATGCCAGTCTCTGTTTTGGTCTTCTGTAAGGCTGTTGAGAATGTAGGAACGTAAGGTAGTGAGGTCCCACTGTACTTGGCCTAATCTATATGTCTGTTACGGTCAAATCGTCGACGTTAAAAGGAAGGAATTTCTTAGTTTTTGCCGAGAGGAAGAAAGAGTATCTCGGGGTGTAAGTGTTTTTGTTTTTTGGGATGGCTCTGTCAGCTGCTCGTAATATTCTCTGTTGTATGTGTTGTGTGTGTTTGATGATGTGTTCGATTAATGTTCAGAATTGCTAATGTATGTGTAGTGTGTAGGGGAATTGTTGGAAGAGTCCCAGTCTGCCTTGTCATACGTAAAAGTATGGTGGGGATGATGGGATAAATATAAGGTTAGATGAGAGGCGAAGGAAGAGACGAATGGGATTGGGACCTACACCGAGGCCCAGGAGAATTGAAATCATAAAGGGAATTCCAGACTGTGTTGGAGACGACGGGGTCTGGTTCGCCTCTTCCTCCATTGCCCAAGAAGCAGGTGTGAAAATCAAGCCATGGAAGTTAAGACGTTTGAGAGAATATAGAAAGAACAGGTCATCCCCGTGAGCATGGGTTCTGGTGTGGTGAAATGCTTCATGTTGAGCATTAAGATCAGCCAGATGATAGACAGGAGTATGTGTGTGGTGTTATGTTAGCGTTGGGTCTTACGCAGTGTGTGGTACAGAGGATAACAGAGTCGTGTAGTGTGTGTGTACCTTAACTGGTAAAAAAGATGTTGAAGCGCCGGGAGGTGGTGAGATATGCGAGTTCTGTCGTGCTTGGTACAAGAATCGTCGACTTCCTCATACTGTACGTGCGGCGACGATCGTCGGGATGTGTGACCATAGTGGTTGGTCTCATGACCTTTAGTGTTGCATGTGCTGTTTAGAATTACATCGGGTCGATCCTCTTCAAGGAGGGTGGCAGCCAAGAGGCGGTTAGTGCAGTAGCGGAGCACCTTAAATGGTTTTCATCATTTATTGTTTTTTGCGAGTTAACACTTTTTTGAGGTTTTTCTTGATATAAGCCAGTTTCGTGCAGTTTTACTCTTCAAAATTGTTACACATGAGTTGTGTCTGGTCCTGGGTCGAGAGCGGCAGGGGGTAGTGTTACTTCGTTGCGAGTGACTGAACTCATGAGTGTGTCACTGGTTCCGTCATCGATGTCTGATTCAATGAGGTCTCCTTCAGGAAGGTTAGGTTCACTATGTTGGTCGGGGGAAGGGGGGTGAGGAAGACCTGGCAAGTAGTGACGAGGAGGGAGGGAGTGGGAGTGATATCCTGGGAGGTGATGAGACAGGCGGCGAAGGTGGCGGAGGTGATTGTGGAGATGGTGAGGGCCAGAGGACGGAGGATCAAGGATAGGTTTGAGGTAGTAGAGGCCTGGGAGGTAGTAGCACTTGTGGTTGATGTGAGTGAGGCGTATATGTCAGGAATTTCGGTGGTAGATCAGAGCGCTACGAAAGGTTGTTTGGGTCCGGGAGGAGTTTCTGCTGTTGGTCAATTACTGTGTTTTAGCATTGCATGAAAAACTATGTATAATTCTGATGCATCTTGTTTGCTGAGAAACAAGGCTTTTAGGAAGCATGGAAACATCTTTGCTTGAAGTGTAAGTGGTGAAAAGCATTAGGGTTGGGGGTAGGAGAAGGTTGGGCTGCAGTAGGCTTGTTAGCAACAACTGCTGTGTATGGTTTGTGATAAGAGAGGAGCCAGAGGAGTCTAATGTTCGACGGGCTGAGCATTCTCTTTTCTACAGGTGCATTGGCCTGACAAGGCAGTGTGAGGGCCTTTGTAGTTAACACAAGTTGGTATCTGGGTCTTGCCCTGGCGAAGGTGGTGACCAGCGTCGGTACAGTGGTTATCTGTTGTTGTGTCTTAAAGTGTCTAGAGTCATTCTTTGTACTGTAGACACATGAAGCACTGCAGTACTCGAAGTCTCTGGTCTAACTTTACGTCTTCTCGTAGACACTGAGGTCGCGAGGCCCGGCAGACTGAATCTTCAGTTTGATGGGTCGATTAGGTTTGAAAACATTGATGACATGAACTCCATCATTCTCTTGGCGTATAGCGGCAGTTATAGCCTCAGGAAGAAGGGACGAAATTGAATCATCAGTGTAAGTGGCGTATGCAGTGCGTCTGGCCAGGTGGGAGCGTTCATAAGCAAGATAAAAGTTGTCCTCATCAAGTAAGGATCAGGATTTTATTCGTCTTGGGTCATCACTCACACAAACTTTAGATTGCTGTTTGTTGTTGGGGTTTTGACCTACTGTGGTAGTCTCTGGTACCTCAGGTAGCAACTGGAATTGAGGAGGGGGAAGGGATCTTATCGGAGGAGGAAAGATCATATCGTAGGAAGGGGCGAAGGGATTAGGATCATGTCTTAGGAAGGATCATAAGGGGGACAAGCAATGGCAGGCCGCCTGGGATGAGGAGGTTGTCGTGGGAGTCATGCCCTCATGATGGGTGGAGGAAAGATTGCCTTTGGAGCCATACCTTAAGCTGGGGTGCACGAAGGGCTACTCTGGTGGGTCGTTCATACCGTGACAGATGCAGGCTCATGTTTGCTTTAGTTCGTGTCAGAGGGTTGTTCCACATTTCTTCACAGGACTCAGTACATAAAAATTAAACTAGAGAACAAAAAAGAAACAGTGATAAAAGACACAGAAATGCTCGGTGCTGGCTTGCGTGCGAGGAAGTCATGAACGTCTTGGTGGTATGGAAGGAAGTGCTTACCAACCACTAATTAATTGTCCAGATTTCTCGTACGTAGAAAAAAAAATATAGAAGCAGTGAAAAACTGACACATGAACAAACGACTAGCACGAGAAACAAACATGTGACACGGAAACACTAACGGTATGCCTGGATATTTCACACACACACACACACACACACACACACACACACACACACACACACACACACACACAAGACAAAACAATATGACTGCCTCTCTGCTCAGACTAAAATGATACAGACTAACATTATCACAAACGAATGTACCAAACACGTGCACACATAATGAAACACTCGGAGAAACTTACGTACATCTGTAAACAATTCTTGCATACACACACACACACACACACACACACACACACACACACACACACACACACACACACACACACACACCTGATTTCCCGGGATCCAACCATTCCTTCCCCAGTCTTGTGTTCACATTACCATTAATAGCACGTCCGGGGAATGAGCTTTTAAAAACCTTTGAAAATTACGAAGGTAAATTTCCTTGCAAAATAAGTTCTAAATTTTTCCGTCTAGTTGTAGTATTCATAGCAGTAACCGTCTCGTAGAAATAGGTTATTATTTTTCATAACTTTTGAGAAAGTCCAGAAATTTGTCGTAATTCATACAGACTCTCCTATCGTGGTTCCTTATTCTTCACTACAGCCTAAATGTTTACACTTGAAAAAAAAGATCTCAGTTTCATAAACACGATCTATTTATGATTTTCGTGGCACAAACCTGAGGCAGCCACTCTGGTAAAATTATTAGCAGCAGTATTGGCAGGGAAGGACGTCTGTCATGTCCCTACCAAAGGTGGTTGCTGGGTGGCGGGCATCGATGCATTTAAGATAACCCCTGGAATTCCTGTACCCTGCCTCTCGCTGGTCACAGTATTACCAAGAAAATACAAATATATTAGTTTGTGAGTACGTAAGGTGTCAGGGATGAATGATTATCAAGTTTCTTGTGTTTTCTTACTTTGGCAAGTAAATGTAGTATTCTACCATAGTAAAACTTATCGTCAGACCCAAAGTTAACTTCCAGTAAATTATATCAGTCTTATAAGTGTACAAAACCCATCTTTTGTAGCCTATGGTACAGTTTTCCCTCGCTCACCAGGCATGACGTATCTCCTCGTATAGACCAGACCCTTGCTACTGACTCAAGAAAACAGTCATAAACGGTAAGGTGAGCGCTTCACACTCGCCTCGCCACCATACATCAACTCGAGCCATTATTTTTACCGGCCACAAATCACTGCGTTCTTGTAATGCGAGTGTGATCCTCTAATTCCACACCTGCCACACTCGGCCCACCATTCATCTCTCTTCCACACCCGCTTTGTCTCAATCTTTCCCTCTTTACCGGCGGCCTGACCCACTGGCTTACATCTGGCAATATATGTCAGTCTTACCACACTATATGTGCCAATATTGGCTAATCTTAATGGCAAGGGTGACTTTCTAAGCTGAAGTATCTGGTCGCATCCGTCAAGTATAATCACAGGGGGTTGATCAAAGGCTCATAACTTTTGTTAAATAGCAGCTATGATGGACGGGCAGCTGTATGCCCCAATCATAGCCGTCTCAGATTCGATATATATATATATATATATATATATATATATATATATATATATATATATATATATATATATCTGGGAGTGGATCTGGCAGCGGATGGAACCATGGAAGCGGAAGTGGATCATAGGGTGGGGGAGGGGGCGAAAATTCTGGGAGCCTTGAAGAATGTGTGGAAGTCGAGAACATTATCTCGGAAAGCAAAAATGGGTATGTTTGAAGGAATAGTGGTTCCAACAATGTTGTATGGTTGCGAGGCGTGGGTTATGGATAGAGTTGTGCGCAGGAGGATGGATGTGCTGGAAATGAGATGTTTGAGGACAATGTGTGGTGTGAGGTGGTTTGATCGAGTAAGTAACGTAAGGGTAAGAGAGATGTGTGGAAATAAAAAGAGCGTGGTTGAGAGAGCAGAAGAGGGTGTTTAGAAATGGTTTGGGCACATGGAGAGAATGAGTGAGGTAAGATTGACCAAGAGGATATATGTGTCGGAGGTGGAGGGAACGAGGAGAAGAGGGAGACCAAATTGGAGGTGGAAAGATGGAGTGAAAAAGATTTTGTGTGATCGGGGCCTGAACATGCAGGAGGGTGAAAGGAGGGCAAGGAATAGAGTGAATTGGAGTGATGTGGTATACCGGGGTTGACGTGCTGTCAGTGGATTGAATCAAGGCATGTGAAGCGTCTGGGGTAAACCATGGAAAGCTGTGTAGGTATGTATATTTGCGTGTGTGGACGTATGTATATACATGTGTATGGGGGTGGGTTGGGCCATTTCTTTCGTCTGTTTCCTTGCGCTACCTCGCAAACGCGGGAGACAGCGACAAAAAAAAAAATATATATATATATATATATATATATATATATATATATATATATATATATATATATATATATATATATATTTATTTATTTATTTATTTATTTATTTATTCATTTATTTACTTATACTTAATCGCCGCCACCCGCGTTAGCGAGGTAGTAAAAGAAAACAGACGAAAGAATAGCCCTACCCATCCACATACACATTTATATACATAAACGCAGACACACGCACATATTCATACACGCACATATACATATCAGCATATACATAAATATACATACACAGACATATCAATATATACACATGTATAATATATTCATACTTGCCGCCATCATCCATTCTCCTTACCACCCCGCCACACATGAAATAGCATCCCTCCCCCCGCGAGGTAACGCTAGGAAAAGACAAAAAAAAAAAGAAAAAAAAAAAGGCCCCATTCGTTCACACTCAGTCTCTAGCTGTCATGTGTAATGCACCGAAACCACAGCTCCCTTTCCACATCCAGGCCCCACAAGACTTTTCATGGTTTACCCCAGACGCTTCACATGCCTTGGTTCAATCCATTGACAGCACGTAGACCCCGGTATATCACATCGTTCCAATTCACTCTCTTCCTTGCACGCCTTTCACCCTCCTGTATGTTCAGGCCCTGATCGCTCAAAATCTTTTTCACTCCATCCTTCCACCTCCAATTTGATCTCCCGCTTTTCCTCGTTCCCTCCAACTCTGACACATATATCCTCTTTGTCAATCTTTCCTCACTCATTCTCTCCATGTGACCAAATCATTTCAATGCACCCTCTTCTGCTCTCTCAACCACACTCTTTTTATTACCGCACATCTCTCTTACTCTTTCATTACTTACTCGATCAAACCACCTCACACCACATATTGTCCTCAAACATCTCATATCCAGCACATCCACCCTCCTCCGCACAACTCTATCTATAATCCATGCCTCGCAACCATATAACATTGTTGGAACCACTATTCCTTCAAACATACCAATTTTTGCTTTCCGAGATAATGTTCTCGACTTCCAAACATTCTTCAAGGCTCCCAGAATTTTCGCCCCCTCCCCCACCCTATGATTCACTTCCGCTTCCATGGTTCCATCCGCTGCCAGATCCACTCCCAGATATCTAAAACACTCTACTTCCTCCAGTTTTTCTCCATTCAAACTTACCTCACAATTGACTTGACCCTCAACCCTACTGTACCCTAATAACCTTGCTCTTATTCACATTTACTCTTAACTTTCTTCTTTCACACACTTTACCAAACTCAGTCACCATCTTCTGCAGTTTCTTACATGAATCAGCCACTAGCGCTGTATCATCATCGAACAACAACTGACTTACTTCGCAAGCTCTCTCATCCATAACAGACTGCATACTTGCCCCTCTTTCCAAAACTCTTGCATTCACCTCCTTAACAACCCCATCCATAAACAAATTAAACAACCATGGAGGCATCACACACCCCTGCCGCAAACCTACATTCACTGAGAACTAATCACTTTCCTCTCTTCCTACACGTACACATGCCTTACATCCTCGATAAAAACTTTTCACTGCTTCTAACAACTTGCCTCCCACACCATATATTCTTAAAACCTTCCACAGAGCATCTCTATCAACTCTATCATAAGCCTTCTCCAGATCCATGAATGCTACATACAAATCCATTTGCTTTTCTAAGTATTTCTCACATACATTCTTCAAAGCAAACATCTGATCCACACATCCTCTACCACTTCTGAAACCACACTGCTCTTCCCCAATCTGATGCTCTGTACACGCCTTCACCCTCTCAATCAATACCCTCCCATATAATTTCCCAGGAATACTCAACAAACTTATACCTCTGTAATTTGAGCCGATCCTCAGGCACCTCACCATGAATCATACATACATTAAATAACCTTACCAACCAGTCAACAATACAGTCACCCCCTTTTTTAATAGATTCCACTGCAATACCATCCAAACCTGCTGCTTTGCCGGCTTTCATCTTCCGTAAAGCTTTTACTACCTCTTCTCTGTTTACCAAATCATTTTCCCTAACCCTCTCACTTTGCACACCACCTCGACCAAAACACCCTATATCTGCCACTCTATCATCAAACACATTCACCAAATCTTCAAAATACTCACTCCATCTCCTTCTCACATCACCACTACTTGTTATCACCTCCCCATTAGCCCCCTTCACTGAAGTTCCCATTTGCTCCCTTGTCTTACGCACTTTATTTACCTCCTTCCAAAACATCTTTTTATTCTCCCTGAAATTTAATGATACTCTCTCACCCCAACTCTCATTTGCCCTCTTTTTCACCTCTTGCACTTTTCTCTTGACCTCCTGCCTCTTTCTTTTATAGCTCTCCCACTCATTTGCTTTTTTTCCCTGCAAAAATCGTTCAAATGCCTCTCTCTTCTCTTTCACTAATAATCTTACTTCTTCATTCCACCACTCACTGCCTTTTCTAATCAACCCACCTCCCACGCTTCTCATGCCACAAGCATCTTTTGCGCAAGCCATCACTGCTTCCCTAAATACATCCCATTCATCCCCCACTCCCCTTACCTCCTTTGTTCTCACCTTTTTCCATTCTGTACTCAGTCTCTCCTAGTACTTCCTCACACAATTCTCCTTCCCAAGCTCACTTACTCTCACCACTCTCTTCACCCCAACATTCTCTCTTCTTTTCTGAAAACCCCCACAAATCTTCACCTTCGCCTCCACAAGATAATGATCAGACATCCCTCCAGTTGCACCTCTCAGCACATTAACATCCAAAAGTCTCTCTTTCGTGCGTCTGTCAATTAACACGTAATCCAATAACGCTCTCTGGCCATCTCTCCTACTTACATACGTATACTTATGTATGTCTCTCTATTTAAACCAGGTATTCCCAATCACCTGTCCTTTTTCAGCACATAAATCTACAAGCTCTTCACCATTTCCATTTACAACACTGAACACTCCATGTATACCAATTATTCCCTCAACTGCCACATTACTCACCTTTGCATTCAAATCACCCATCACTATAATCCGGTCTTTTGCATCAAAACCACTAACACACTCATTCAGCTGCTCCCAAAACACTTGCCTCTCATCATCTTTCTTCTCATGCCCAGGTGCATATGCACCAATAATCACCCATCTCTCTCCATCAACTTTCAGTTTTACCCATATCAATCTAGAATTTACTTTCTTACACTCTATCACATACTCCCACAACTCCTGATTCAGGAGTAGTGCTACTCCATCCCTTGCTCTTGCCCTCTCACTAACCCTTGACTTTACTCCCAAGACATTCCCAAACCACTCTTCCCCTTTACCCTTTAGCTTCGTTTCACTCAGAGCCAAAACATCCAGGTTCCTTTCCTCAATATATATATATATATATATATATATATATATATATATATATATATATATATATATATATATATTATATATATATATATATATATATATATATATATATATATATATATATATATATATTTATATATATATTTTTTTTTTTCTTTTAAACTATTCGCCATTTCCCGCGTTAGCGAGGTAGCGTTAAGAACAGAGGACTGGGCCTTTTTTGGAATATCCTCACCTGGCCCCCTCTGTTCCTTCTTTTGGAAAATTAAAAAAAATAAAACGAGAGGGGAGGATTTCCAGCCCCCCGCTCCCTCCCCTTTTAGTCGCCTTCTACCACACGCAGGGAATACGTGGGAAGTATTCTTAATCCCCTATCCCCAGGGATAATATATATATATATATATATATATATATATATATATATATATATATATATATATATATATATATATATATATTGGAAAGGATCACAATTTTGCGCGTGATCAAGATATTCCTATGAGTCCACGGGGAAAATGAAACACAAGTTCCCAAGTGCACTTTCGTCTAATATTCACATCACCAGGAGAGACAAAAGAGAGAAATATCAGTCAGTTGATATACATCGAAGAGACGAAGCTAGGACGCCATTTGGTAAACATGTGATTGTCCAAAACATACAACGAGCGTTCATGAACTTATCATTTTACAAATTTTATCAACAATAAAGTTATCTAATTTGTATAGACCATCACTAATATTAAGAGTATAATTCTTTGTGTATTTAATGATAGAAGATTCAATGATATTTCTCTTAGTAATAGAGTTAGAGTTAATAACTGAGATGGCGTTACTGCAGTCAATACAATGATCATAGTTTTTAACGTGATTAATAAGGCATTTGATTCTTGTCCCGTTCTTATACTATATTTATGTTGCTTAAGTCTAACAGAAATATCCTTACCAGTCTGACCAACATAAAATTTATCACATTTTCCACAAGGCACTTTATAGATGCATCCAAGAGAATTTTCTGGTGAATTCCTGATTAAGAATTACAAATATTTCTCCCCTTACTTAACAATTTAGTACCTTCCATCAAATTTACTGTAGAAAATGAAAATAATGGTATGTTACCATTTTTAGATTGCATGATCCATAGACAAGGAAACAAGTTTAAGTTTAGCATATACAGAAAACCCACCAATGTATGCTCATATATCCATTATTACTCATCTCAACATGGCAGAGTTAAATTATCATTTCAATCTATGTTCCTTAGGGCATTACGTATTTGCAGTCCAAAGTTTATTGATGATGAGTTTGAGAAGATATATTCTATTGGATCTAAGTTAAAGTACCCTAGATCTTTCATTGATAAATCCCTTAAGATAGCAAAGAAATCATTTTATAGAGTTGAGCCCAAACCTCCCATTGACACCAAGAATCTTTTAGTTCTCCATTTTAATAATAATTTCACTTTGCTTCCCATGTTGCTTAAATCCTTTAATGTAAATGTTGCCTTTAGCAACAATAATACTATAAAGAATATCTTAATCAGGAATTCACCAGAAAATTCTTTTGGATGCATCTATAAAGTGTCTTGTGGAAAATGTGATAAATTCTATGTTGGTCAGACTGGTAAGGATCTTTCGGTTAGACTTAATCAACATAAATATAGTATAAGAACGGGACAAGAATCAAATGCCTTGTTTAATCACGTTAAAAACTATGATCATTGTATTGACTGCAGTAACGCCATCTCAGTTATTAACTCTAACTCTATTACTAAGAGAAATATCATTGAATCTTCTATTATTAGATACACAAAGAATTGTAATCTTAATATTAGTGATGGTCCATACAAATTAGATAACTTTATTGTTGATAAGATTTGTAAAACGATAAGTTTATGAACGCTCGTTGTATGTTTTGGGCAATCACATGTTTACCAAATGGCGTCCGAGCTTCGTCTTTTCGATGTATATCAACTGACATATTTCTCTCTTGTGTCTCCCCTGATGATGTGATTATTACACGAAAGTGCACTTGGGAACTTATCGTGTTTCATTTTCCCCGTGGACATGTATGTATATACATGTGTACGTGGGTGGGTTGGTCCATTCTTTCGTCTGTTTCCTTGCGCTACCTCGCTAACATGGGAGACAGCGTCAAAGCCAAATATATATATATATATATATATATATATATATATATATATATATATTATTTTTTTTTATTATACTTTGTCGCTGTCTCCCGCGTTTGCGAGGTAGCGCAAGGAAACAGGCGAAAGAAATGGCCCAACCCCCCCCATACACATGTATATACATACGTCCACACACGCAAATATACATACCTACACAGCTTTCCATGGTTTACCCCAGACGCTTCACATGCCCTGATTCAATCCTCTGACAGCACGTCAACCCCGGTATACCACATCGCTCCAATTCACTCTATTCCTTGCCCTCCTTTCACCCTCCTGCATGTTCAGGCCCCGATCACACAAAATCTTTTTCACTCCATCTTTCCACCTCCAATTTGGTCTCCCTCTTCTCCTCGTTCCCTCCACCTCCGACACATATATCCTCTTGGTCAATCTTTCCTCCCTCATTCTCTCCATGTGCCCAAACCACTTCAAAACACCCTCTTCTGCTCTCTCAACCACGCTCTTTTTATTTCCACACATCTCTCTTACCCTTACGTTACTCACTCGATCAAACCACCTCACACCACACATTGTCCTCAAACATCTCATTTCCAGCACATCCATCCTCCTGCGCACAACTCTATCCATAGCCCACGCCTCGCAACCATACAACATTGTTGGAACCACTATTCCTTCAAACATACCCATTTTTGCTTTCCGAGATAATGTTCTCGACTTCCACACATTCTTCAAGGCCCCCAGAATTTTCGCCCCCTCCCCCACCCTATGATCCACTTCCGCTTCCATGGTTCCATCCGCTGCCAGATCCACTCCCAGATATCTAAAACACCTCACTTCCTCCAGTTTTTCTCCATTCAAACTCACCTCCCAATTGACTTGACCCTCAACCCTACTGTACCTAATAACCTTGCTCTTATTCACATTTACTCTTAACTTTCTTCTTCCACACACTTTACCAAACTCAGTCACCAGCTTCTGCAGTTTCTCACATGAATCAGCCACCAGCGCTGTATCATCAGCGAACAACAACTGACTCACTTCCCAAGCTCTCTCATCCCCAACAGACTTCATACTTGCCCCTCTTTCCAAAACTCTTGCATTTACCTCCCTAACAACCCCATCCATAAACAAATTAAACAACCATGGAGACAATCACACACCCCTGCCGCAAACCTACATTCACTGAGACCCAATCACTTTCCTCTCTTCCTACACGTACACATGCCTTACATCCTCGATAAAATCTTTTCACTGCTTCTAACAACTTTCCTCCCACACCATATATTCTTAATACCTTCCCCAGAGCATCTCTATCAACTCTATCATATGCCTTCTCCAGATCCATAAATGCTTCATACAAATCCATTTGCTTTTCTAAGTATTTCTCACATACATTCTTCAAAGCAAACACCTGATCCACACATCCTCTACCACTTCTGAAACCACACTGCTCTTCCCCAATCTGATGCTCTGTACATGCCTTCACCCTCTCAATCAATACCCTCCCATATAATTTACCAGGAATACTCAACAAACTTATACCTCTGTAATTTGAGCACTCACTCTTATCCCCTTTGCCTTTGTACAATGGCACTATGCACGCATTCCGCCAATCCTCAGGCACCTCACCATGAGTCATACATACATTAAATAACCTTACCAACCAGTCAACAATACAGTCAACCCCTTTTTTAATAAATTCCGCTGCAATACCATCCAAACCTGCTGCCTTGCCGGCTTTCATCTTCCGCAAAGCTTTCACTACCTCTTCTCTGTTTACCAAATCATTTTCCCTAACCCTCTCACTTTGCACACCACCTCGACCAAAACACCCTATATCTGCCACTCTATCATCAAACACATTCAACAAACCTTCAAAATACTCACTCCATCTCCTTCTCACATCACCACTACTTGTTATCACCTCCCCATTTGCGCCCTTCACTGAAGTTCCCATTTGCTCCCTTGTCTTACGCACTTTATTTACCTCCTTCCAGAACATCTTTTTATTCTCCCTAAAATTTAATGATACTCTCTCACCCCAACTCTCATTTGCCCTTTTTTTTCACCTCCTGCACCTTTCTCTTGACCTCCTGTCTCTTTCTTTTATACATCTCCCACTCAATTCCCCTTTCCCCAAGCTCACTTACTCTCACCACTCTCTTCACCCCAACATTCTCTCTTCTTTTCTGAAAACCCCCACAAATCTTCACCTTCGCCTCCACAAGATAATGATCAGAATCCCTCCAGTTGCACCTCTCAGCACATTAACATCCAAAAGTCTCTCTTTCGTGCGTCTGTCAATTAACACGTAATCCAATAACGCTCTCTGGCCATCTCTCCTACTTACATACGTATACTTATGTATATCTCTCTATTTAAACCAGGTATTCCCAATCACCAGTCCTTTTTCAGCACATAAATCTACAAGCTCTTCACCATTTCCATTTACAACACTGAACACTCCATGTATACCAATTATTCCCTCAACTGCCACATTACTCACCTTTGCATTCAAATCACCCATCACTATAATCCGGTCTTTTGCATCAAAACCACTAACACACTCATTCAGCTGCTCCCAAAACACTTGCCTCTCATCATCTTTCTTCTCATGCCAGGTGCATATGCACCAATAATCACCCATCTCTCTCCATCAACTTTCAGTTTTACCCATATCAATCTAGAATTTACTTTCTTACACTCTATCACATACTTCCACAACTCCTGATTCAGGAGTAGTGCTACTCCATCCCTTGCTCTTGCCCTCTCACTAACCCTTGACTTTACTCCCAAGACATTCCCAAACCACTCTTCCCCTTTACCCTTTAGCTTCGTTTCACTCAGAGCCAAAACATCCAGGTTCCTTTCCTCAATATATATATATATATATATATATATATATATATATATATATATATATATATATATATATATTATATATATATATATATATATATTATATATATATATATATATATATATATATATATTTATATATATATATTTTTTTTTTCTTTTAAACTATTCGCCATTTCCCGCGTTAGCGAGGGTAGCGTTAAGAACAGAGGACTGGGCCTTTTTTGGAATATCCTCACCTGGCCCCCTCTGTTCCTTCTTTTGGAAAATTAAAAAAAAATAAAACGAGAGGGGAGGATTTCCAGCCCCCCCGCTCCCTCCCCTTTTAGTCGCCTTCTACCACACGCAGGGAATACGTGGGAAGTATTCTTAATCCCCTATCCCCAGAGATAATATATATATATATATATATATATATATATATATATATATATATATATATATATATATATATATATATATATATTGGAAAGGATCACAATTTTGCGCGTGATCAAGATATTCCTATGAGTCCACGGGGAAAATGAAACACAAGTTCCCAAGTGCACTTTCGTCTAATATTCACATCACCAGGAGAGACAAAAGAGAGAAATATCAGTCAGTTGATATACATCGAAGAGACGAAGCTAGGACGCCATTTGGTAAACATGTGATTGTCCAAAACATACAACGAGCGTTCATGAACTTATCATTTTACAAATTTTATCAACAATAAAGTTATCTAATTTGTATAGACCATCACTAATATTAAGAGTATAATTCTTTGTGTATTTAATGATAGAAGATTCAATGATATTTCTCTTAGTAATAGAGTTAGAGTTAATAACTGAGATGGCGTTACTGCAGTCAATACAATGATCATAGTTTTTAACGTGATTAATAAGGCATTTGATTCTTGTCCCGTTCTTATACTATATTTATGTTGCTTAAGTCTAACAGAAATATCCTTACCAGTCTGACCAACATAAAATTTATCACATTTTCCACAAGGCACTTTATAGATGCATCCAAGAGAATTTTCTGGTGAATTCCTGATTAAGAATTACAAATATTTCTCCCCTTACTTAACAATTTAGTACCTTCCATCAAATTTACTGTAGAAAATGAAAATAATGGTATGTTACCATTTTTAGATTGCATGATCCATAGACAAGGAAACAAGTTTAAGTTTAGCATATACAGAAAACCCACCAATGTATGCTCATATATCCATTATTACTCATCTCAACATGGCAGAGTTAAATTATCATTTCAATCTATGTTCCTTAGGGCATTACGTATTTGCAGTCCAAAGTTTATTGATGATGAGTTTGAGAAGATATATTCTATTGGATCTAAGTTAAAGTACCCTAGATCTTTCATTGATAAATCCCTTAAGATAGCAAAGAAATCATTTTATAGAGTTGAGCCCAAACCTCCCATTGACACCAAGAATCTTTTAGTTCTCCATTTTAATAATAATTTCACTTTGCTTCCCATGTTGCTTAAATCCTTTAATGTAAATGTTGCCTTTAGCAACAATAATACTATAAAGAATATCTTAATCAGGAATTCACCAGAAAATTCTTTTGGATGCATCTATAAAGTGTCTTGTGGAAAATGTGATAAATTCTATGTTGGTCAGACTGGTAAGGATCTTTCGGTTAGACTTAATCAACATAAATATAGTATAAGAACGGGACAAGAATCAAATGCCTTGTTTAATCACGTTAAAAACTATGATCATTGTATTGACTGCAGTAACGCCATCTCAGTTATTAACTCTAACTCTATTACTAAGAGAAATATCATTGAATCTTCTATTATTAGATACACAAAGAATTGTAATCTTAATATTAGTGATGGTCCATACAAATTAGATAACTTTATTGTTGATAAGATTTGTAAAACGATAAGTTTATGAACGCTCGTTGTATGTTTTGGACAATCACATGTTTACCAAATGGCGTCCGAGCTTCGTCTTTTCGATGTATATCAACTGACATATTTCTCTCTTGTGTCTCCCCTGATGATGTGATTATTACACGAAAGTGCACTTGGGAACTTATCGTGTTTCATTTTCCCCGTGGACATGTATGTATATACATGTGTACGTGGGTGGGTTGGTCCATTCTTTCGTCTGTTTCCTTGCGCTACCTCGCTAACATGGGAGACAGCGACAAAGCCAAATATATATATATATATATATATATATATATATATATATATATATATATATATATATATATTATTTTTGTTTATTATACTTTGTCGCTGTCTCCCGCGTTTGCGAGGTAGCGCAAGGAAACAGGCGAAAGAAATGGCCCAACCCTCCCCCATACACATGTATATACATACGTCCACACACGCAAATATACATACCTACACAGCTTTCCATGGTTTACCCCAGACGCTTCACATGCCCTGATTCAATCCTCTGACAGCACGTCAACCCCGGTATACCACATCGCTCCAATTCACTCTATTCCTTGCCCTCCTTTCACCCTCCTGCATGTTCAGGCCCCGATCACACAAAATCTTTTTCACTCCATCTTTCCACCTCCAATTTGGTCTCCCTCTTCTCCTCGTTCCCTCCACCTCCGACACATATATCCTCTTGGTCAATCTTTCCTCCCTCATTCTCTCCATGTGCCCAAACCACTTCAAAACACCCTCTTCTGCTCTCTCAACCACGCTCTTTTTATTTCCACACATCTCTCTTACCCTTACGTTACTCACTCGATCAAACCACCTCACACCACACATTGTCCTCAAACATCTCATTTCCAGCACATCCATCCTCCTGCGCACAACTCTATCCATAGCCCACGCCTCGCAACCATACAACATTGTTGGAACCACTATTCCTTCAAACATACCCATTTTTGCTTTCCGAGATAATGTTCTCGACTTCCACACATTCTTCAAGGCCCCCAGAATTTTCGCCCCCTCCCCCACCCTATGATCCACTTCCGCTTCCATGGTTCCATCCGCTGCCAGATCCACTCCCAGATATCTAAAACACCTCACTTCCTCCAGTTTTTCTCCATTCAAACTCACCTCCCAATTGACTTGACCCTCAACCCTACTGTACCTAATAACCTTGCTCTTATTCACATTTACTCTTAACTTTCTTCTTCCACACACTTTACCAAACTCAGTCACCAGCTTCTGCAGTTTCTCACATGAATCAGCCACCAGCGCTGTATCATCAGCGAACAACAACTGACTCACTTCCCAAGCTCTCTCATCCCCAACAGACTTCATACTTGCCCCTCTTTCCAAAACTCTTGCATTTACCTCCCTAACAACCCCATCCATAAACAAATTAAACAACCATGGAGACAATCACACACCCCTGCCGCAAACCTACATTCACTGAGACCCAATCACTTTCCTCTCTTCCTACACGTACACATGCCTTACATCCTCGATAAAAACTTTTCACTGCTTCTAACAACTTTCCTCCCACACCATATATTCTTAATACCTTCCCCAGAGCATCTCTATCAACTCTATCATATGCCTTCTCCAGATCCATAAATGCTTCATACAAATCCATTTGCTTTTCTAAGTATTTCTCACATACATTCTTCAAAGCAAACACCTGATCCACACATCCTCTACCACTTCTGAAACCACACTGCTCTTCCCCAATCTGATGCTCTGTACATGCCTTCACCCTCTCAATCAATACCCTCCCATATAATTTACCAGGAATACTCAACAAACTTATACCTCTGTAATTTGAGCACTCACTCTTATCCCCTTTGCCTTTGTACAATGGCACTATGCACGCATTCCGCCAATCCTCAGGCACCTCACCATGAGTCATACATACATTAAATAACCTTACCAACCAGTCAACAATACAGTCACCCCCTTTTTTAATAAATTCCGCTGCAATACCATCCAAACCTGCTGCCTTGCCGGCTTTCATCTTCCGCAAAGCTTTCACTACCTCTTCTCTGTTTACCAAATCATTTTCCCTAACCCTCTCACTTTGCACACCACCTCGACCAAAACACCCTATATCTGCCACTCTATCATCAAACACATTCAACAAACCTTCAAAATACTCACTCCATCTCCTTCTCACATCACCACTACTTGTTATCACCTCCCCATTTGCGCCCTTCACTGAAGTTCCCATTTGCTCCCTTGTCTTACGCACTTTATTTACCTCCTTCCAGAACATCTTTTTATTCTCCCTAAAATTTAATGATACTCTCTCACCCCAACTCTCATTTGCCCTTTTTTTCACCTCCTGCACCTTTCTCTTGACCTCCTGTCTCTTTCTTTTATACATCTCCCACTCAATTGCATTTTTTCCCTGCAAACATTATTTATATATATATATATATATATATATATATATATATATATATATATATATATATATATATATATATATATATATATATGTGTGTGTTAATGATAATCGATCCTTGGAAAAATTATTTAACATGTATCATTAGAGGACGATCCACTTATCTTTAAACATTTCGCTAATGTTTACAGTTATGAACATCAGGAGACATGAGTTATCTACGGATACTATACGAAGGCTTATTGAAAACCTAGCAATGTACGAAAAATTAAGTGCACTACGTTAGTGATTAACGCACCTGTTACGATAACTGTGTAAGTAAATATCGTTAAACAAATGTTTTGCCCGTGCAAATTAATTAATCATTCCACTAATCGTGGAGACTTTATCTAACCGGTTCATTTTCTTAAGTTCAGAGCAAATTTGTGAGATAACCTACTTTATACCCGAGTCATTTTATATATAAGCTAATTATGGCTTCCTTTGATGAGGAAAACTTTGATATGAACCCTTCATTAGAGATGTTATAACGGAGTCATTTGACGAGATAATTGGATATAATCAGCCCAGAGCTACAACGAAGTAAGACAGTAGTTACAATCCAGTCCTTATAGTCTATTAGGAGGCTCTAATCAGTAAGGCCTGATCCCTACGCAGCCAATCTCGTGATAAAGCTATGGATTGTAAACTTCTTGAAGCAGCTGACCTTAGGCTACACAGAGAACAAGACATACGCATGCCAGAGCGTAGAGAAGAGGAAATGACGCATGAAGATATGCTCAACCTTACAGCAGCTGAAAATGAATCCGAGCAGCTGAACAACAGCACTGTGCTGTCGAACATGCTGTAGAATTAGTTTCTGTGGAACAAATGCTGTTAATCATATAAGTGATCTTGACAGCACCAGTGACTGGTTAATAATCGCGATCATTTTGATATCAGCAAGTGCACCTGTTTATTATCGCGTTTTCAAGAGGAGGATTCAGGGGAATTTTTCTTGCACCCTGAGCGTTTTGCACAGACTCTGAATTAGCGAGATCATTGTTGAATCATAGTGATTCATTTAGTTATGACCGGTCAAGAGCGTTTAGTTTCTGTATCGATCTAATAGAATTGAGGATTAGCCATATGTTAGAAGTACCATTCCTGCTGCATGTGAACTGATACCTGAACGCTACTGCGATATACTCAGAGAGGGAAAGAAGGCAGACTTACAGTCTTATATTTCCTCAGTGTGTTAAGATGTATCTCTGGTGGCTTTAAGCCTGTGAAGTTTAATCTCTGAGGATGTTACACGAGCGAGTGCTTGTGGAACATTTCAAAAGGGTCGCCCCAAAGGAGGTAGTCTTATACCTACTAGAAAAGGATTCCACTCAGCTAAATCAGGTCACCACTATGCTCGATGATTTCACCCAAACTCAAGATGGTAGGTGTGCAAGCATCGATGTAAAGATCCTTGTGGTCACAGTTGGCAAGTCGAAGTCTGTCCAAGTCCGCCCGCGAGTAAGTGGAAGGCAGGTTCTAAACCACAGCCAGAGATCCACTCACGTGGGTGGAAGTTCCGGTACCTACTGTAACTGTAGACGTCAGGGACATGAAGCATCGCAGTGGACGGAGGTAAGGATGGGAACACCTACGGAAGCAAGTAATTGATCGCTGACGACCCAATGGGGAGTCGTGGCCCTTCCGCAGAGCATGCTGGTTGTATAATCCTAGGCTTCACTAGATTGAAATCCCTTTCTCCTTGACGGTACTTTGGCTGTGTTCGATTCCAGTGAGGCACAGTTCCCTTTTCGGATTCTGGGAGACACGGGTGGGTATCTGAGGATGCTGTTGAAAGGATCGATCCCAGGTGTGGAGGTCTGCTTTACCGTGGGTCATATATCTTTGAAAGCCTCGCATACACGCAAGGCAACCCTTTGTGTGAGGTATACCATAGGACCAAACTGGCGTCTGAGGACTCTACGTCTGTATCGAGCGTCCAGTTTTTCTATTGTGTCAGAGATCCAACGCCAGGAAATGATACTGATTGTGAGAGGCTGAGGTACCTGGCTTGTTCTCCGCCTACGTGGTCACGAGCTACTACGGACAGTTGGTTAGCGGTGAGGGAGGTGTTAGGGTGGCTTACTACCCTGAGAGCTGTACAGGGAGACAAAGGGAGGTGGTGATTGTAACACTGATGACTCTGAGACCCATAAGAATTATTTGTGTGCTAAGGAGGAAGAGGGTGATACCCTTTTACTGGTGTTGACTCTGGCTCGTCCGGTGAGCGCGTGTTATGAATAAGACTTTCTTTCCTAAAGATGTGTTGACTGAAGGGAGACTCCTGGCTTGGCTTTATATATGGCTGAGCCAACTAATGTAAGGGGAGCTTAGGACTATTACGCCGATTATTATCAAGAGTCTGGAGTGTTAATGAGGCCAGCTTCTGTACAGATCCTCTGACGTTCATCAGTCTGTTGTATCCTCCCGTCACCGGAGTGAGATCTTCACGTTGGCACACGATTGCTTAGGAGGACACCTAGAAGTCAGTAAGACCTATGAACAGGTCTTACCACTATGCAATTGGCCGGGTTTGATGCGAGTTAAGGTTAAATGTTGTCATGAATGATAATTAACTGGTAAACATGATCACTTCAGTCCCCTGTCATATTCAGTTCCCATTCTCGTGATAGATGAAGCCTTTAGGAAGTCACTGTTAGTTTACGTGAGACTCCATACAGATGCCCGGTGTGCTCACCAGTATTTGTTATGATGTGTTTACCAACCCAGCGGCCGTACCCTGGCGTCGTAACACTACACAGCGTGTGATGGGTACATTGCTTAAGTTCCTCGCCTAGTCTGATACTCTAAATCCTGTTAAGTCTAATCAGGTTCCTCACTTCATGACAGGAGTTTTTCAGCGAGTGATGAGTAGATTAGGCATCCGACAATATATGGTGTCGACATACCTCCCTGAATCACTGGCGAATCTTGAGAAATTTACAGGGAATACAAAGGAATAAAAAGCAACAGACCATTTGGCTCTCTCAAGGCTGTTTGTGGTAGTGGAAGCGATCTGAGATTAGTGTGGTAAGACTTGAAGGCCACACAGGTGATTCAAAGAGATAAACTTGTAAACCTTTCAAGTAATTAGGGACGAGCGATATTTTTTCTAATTTTTTTTTTAACATATCTG